>NC_073691.1:162225920-162525920 GCF_029784155.1 Uranotaenia lowii | reverse complement strand
ACTTAAATTAAATAAACTTTAACGATTTGATCACAATAATAACAACGATAGAAGAACGTAGATTGGTTTGTTTATAAGTGACGTCTTCGACTGCCAGCAACAGAAAAGTCACACGTTTCTTCCCAAAGGGTCTTTTATAGACGGCCTGGCGGAAACTGCCTTTCGCAGTTTTGATCGCTGCTAACGCGCCCCAATATGACAGCAAGCCTCATCGTCCAAACTTCACACTCCTAGTATTTCTCAAAACCAGATAGCGCCACATCACCCAAATTCGTGTATCGCGAACATACTGGCCCCTTCAGAAATACTTTTTCTGACAGCATCCATATGAGTTCGTCCGTTGGAGCGTGTACTTGACGATGGCCCTTTCTCGTTGAGCGTGAAGACAATGTTTACATTGCATCGTACAGTCGTGAAGTCGTGTTGAATTGTTGGTAGGTAGGTGTTCTGGAAAATTTTAAGACCCGGTAGCGGTTTTTTAAACAAGTGAAAGGATTGGACAGGAACTCACCGTATTCACTGTAATAAAGTGCCTTGAAATTTTGTGAAACCGTTGCTATCGGGAATCGAGTGGGGTGGAACTACGGTGAACGGCAGCTCAATCCAGTTGAGCAGGAACGTACAAAACAAGTAAGTGGTAGAAAGTGCTTGTGCGATGAAAAGTCGGTCGGTTGTGTCGTGAATCCTGGAATAATTAAGACCCGGTAGCGGTTTTTTGGTGTTTAAGTTGCATTGGACAGGAACTCACCTGATCCAAGCCAAACTAGGCCTTGGAAATTATAGTTTACTGCTGCAGTCGGGATCAGGTTGAATTCCTTCGAAATTTTTGTCTGGTGTTGATTGTTCGGCTCCTGCTGTTGGTTTTGATTCATCAGGCGTTGATGCAATCGGCAACAGACAAATTTTAGCCACCGGTCTTGTGCAGTAGCCCTTAGGAGTCTGGAGAGTGACCACCCTGGTGATGCCATCTTTTCCCGGATGAATTTCTGCTACCCTAGCAGTCGGCCAGCGAATCGGAGGAGTTGCATCGTCCTTGAGAAGCACCAATTGATTTTGTTGTATCGACACAGGTGAGTTGCACCATCTAGCCCTTGGTTCTAACGTAGCTAAATATTCCAGGTGCCACCTCCGCCAAATATCTTGGAACAATTTTTGTGTTTGCTGCCACTTTCGGAGATAGTTGAACGGAACTTCAGCATGATTTTCATCCGGAACAGATTTAAGAGCAGTGCCGACCAAAAAGTGTCCCGGTGTAAGTGGTTCATAGTCGGTAGGATCATCGCTTAGAGGAACGATTGGCCGAGAGTTCAAACAGCATTCTATTTGACACAATAAGGTGTCCATGTCATCGTACGCTAGCGGACGATCGCGGACCACGCGCAAAAAATGCTTTTGAGCTGAATTAATTGCTGATTCCCACAGCCCTCCAAAATGGGATGCCCTCGGAGGATTGAAGTGCCAGCGGATGTTCAAATCAGTACATTCGGCTGCTACCGTGTTGGTGTATTCTGGATTCTTGAGCAACCGTTTTAGCTCATTTCTTGCCCCAAGGAAATTTCTACCGTTATCACTGTACATGTCGGAGGGTGGACCCCGACGAGAAACGAAGCGTCTCAAGGCTTGAAGAAATTTTGCTGTTGTCAAATCGAATACAAGCTCGATGTGGACAGCTTTTGTGCTGAAGCACACGAAGATTGCTACGAACGCTTTGGTTGGGGCTGCGCGACGTTGGGGAGGCTTAAGCAGAATCGGGCCCCAGTAGTCGACGCCTGTTTTCGTGAATGGTCGGGTGGCAGTTATGCGCTCCCTTGGTAGCTCGGCCATAAATTGTTCCACCAATTTAGGGCGAGCTCGGACGCAAATAACGCAGCGGTGGACGACAGTTTTGGCCAGATTCCTGGCCCCTATGATCCAGTACCGGAGGCGCAGGATTCCCAGAAGCAATTGCGGTGCTGCATGCAAATGCCTCTCATGGTAGCATTCGACGAGCAAGATGGAGAAGCGATGCTGATAAGGGAGTAGAATTTGATGCTTGGCGTCGTAGGTCAACGATGATCTGTCGATGCGCCCTCCTATGCGCATGAGGTGGCTGGAATCCAAAAACGGAGTGAACCATCTCAGTCGAGATTTGACGGGAGTTGGTTTTGATGCTTCGAGGGCTGCGACGTAGTCGGAGAACTCCTGGGCTTGTACTAACCGGATGAGGACATGCTCAGCATCGCGAATTTCGTCCGAAGTGAGGAATGGCTGGAATGTTCGGGAGTTCCGTGGACTCCGACGAGTTAGAGAAAAGCGCAGGCAAAACGCTGTTACGCGCAGCATGGTTTGAAATTTGGAAAACCGTGCCACATAAGCGTCAATGAATGTAGGTTCGATTGTGGCTGTTAAAACTGTGGATTTTGCTGTTCGATACTCCAATTGGGTATCGAAGGTGTGATTCGATGATGATGTTGGCCAAAAACTTTGGTCTGATCGGAGCCATTCAGGACCTTGCCACCACAAGTCACAAGCGAGAAGCGTATCTGCATCAATGCCTCGAGATATGTGGTCAGCTGGATTCTGCTGACCGGCTACGTGATTCCAGGTCGATCCTTCAGTTGCGAGTTGAATCTTGGAAACCCGGTTAGCAACGAATGTGGTCCAATTGGATGGAGTTGACCTTAGCCAGGCTAGAACGGTAGTGGAATCGACCCAGAAAAAGGTTGGAAAAGTTTTCCCGAAGGCGAAGGAGATCTTTTTGCTCAGTTGGGCAGCCTCGAGTGCTCCGCAGAGCTCCAGTCGGGGTATGCTGCGCTTTTTTAAGGGAGCCACTTTTGATTTTGCGGTTAGCAGACCAACTGCAATGTTGCCTGCTGTGTCGGTCGACCGAAAATAAGCGCACGCACCGTAAGCTTGCTCGGAAGCATCAGAGAACAAGTGCAATTGAACAGTTTCGAAATTTGATACTACGATACAACGTGGAATTCGTAGCTGGCTAAGGGATGATAGTTGCGAAGTGTAGTTCTCCCAATAACTTGCGAGAGAGGGAGGCAGTGGCTGGTCCCATCCCCAGGGTTTACCGTCATCCGAATTAAGACTCCACAGAGTCTGCATGAAAATTTTTGCAGTGACGATGACTGGACCGACCAAACCCAAGGGATCGAATAGCTGAGCGATCTGTGAAAGGGCTATTCGTTTGCTCATTACCGTGTTGTGGGGTTCATCAGGTACCTGGATTCGAAAACGTAAATTGTCCGTCGATGGTTCCCAGTGCAACCCGAGAGTTTTGATACATTGATCAGCCGCCAACTCGACTGAAGATTGAAGAGCACGTCTTTCCGGAGAGATGCCGTCAAGAACTGCTTCGACATTCGATGCGAATTTCCGGAATTCAAAACCTCCACGTTTGCACAGTTGATCCAGTTGATTTCGAATTTTAGTAACTTCATCAGGAGAGCTTCCGCTGGTTACCAAATCGTCCACGTACACGTCCTTCCTCAAAACCTTTGAGCCTTCCGGGAAATGCAGTTTTTCATCGTCGGCAAGTTGCTGAAGTGTTCTGGTAGCAAGGAAAGGTGCACTAGCAGTGCCATAGGTGACAGTTTTTAGCTCGAATGTGCCGATGGATTTGTCGGGAGAATTACGCCAGAGAATTCGTTGGAGCGGAGTATCTCGTTCGTCAACCAGGATTTGGCGGTACATTTGTTTGATGTCAGCGATTAGTAACACTGGGTTGATTCGGGTTCTCAATATTATGGCTCGTAGATCATCCTGTATAACTGGCCCGACCATAAGCGCGTCATTGAGGGATTTTCCTGTCGAGGACTTGCAAGACGCGTCAAACACGACTCGCACCTTGGTAGTGGCGCTGTCAGCACGAATCACGGCATGATGAGGCAGATAGTATTGTGGATTGGAGTGCAAAACTTCGTCTACACGCCGCATGTGTCCAAGGGCTAGGTATTCCGCCATGAAGTCCTGATATTGAGACCGTAGATCACTACTCTGTTGCAAGCGAGCCTCAAGCATGTGGAACCGACGAAGGGCAATGCTGCGATTGTCACCAATTCTGGAATCGGCCTCTTTCAAAGGAAGTCGTACTATGTATCGGCCTTCGGAATTACGTCGAACTGTTCGGTGGAAGTGATTTTCGCAAGCAGCCTCTTCAACCGACAAACAGGAAGCTGAATCGTCCTCTTCGATGGCCCAAAAACGTTGCATTAAGCGGTACACGTCTGCGACAGTTGCGACATTGGAGGCTACGGTGCTAACATTATTGTAATTCGATACCTTTCCGGATACTACCCAACCAAGAACGGAATTCACTAGAGTAGGAAGAGAATCTCCGAGAGGTACTCTTCCGGAAGTTTTGAATAGTTCGAAAAAGATATCGGCCCCCAGAACGACATCGATATGATGGCTTTCGTAGAAAACTGGGTCCGCTAATCGAATTCCCTTTGGCACGTTCCATTTGGAAATATTTAATGTCGTGGATGGTAAGTTCAGGGTAAGTTTTGGTAACACAAACAGTTCGACAACAGTAGAGAATTCTGTAATTCGGGAATGCACGGTGGCCCGAAGTTTACAGCGAGCTTGAACGGATGACTGGCCAATGCCAGAGATCGCTAGATGAACCTTGTTGCGTTGAACCTTGAGTTTTTGAGAGAGTGCTTCGGTGATAAAACTGCACTCGCTTCCAGAGTCGAGAAGTGCTCTAGCTGGATGAGTATTGCCACGATCATCAACAAGATTAATCACGGCCGTTGCGAGAAGTACCTTGTGAGAGCGAAATCCACTGGGAGACCGTTGAACTGCCGCGGACAATGATGAAGAACATTCGTCACCGGTGGGAATGGGATCCTTGGGGGCGTTGAGATCAGTTTTCGATCGGTTAGATTCAGCTTGAACGGAGTCCTGGCTGCAAAGTTGGCTATGGTGCTTCCCTCTACATTTACGGCAGGTGTTTTTGGACTGACAGGTTCTGGCTTGATGACCCTTTCGTAGGCAGTTACGACACAGCTGCTGGCGACGCACGAGCTTCTCCTTGTCCTCGGTGGTCATTTTCGAAAACACAGAGCATTGGTAGAGAGGATGATGTTCAGAACAGGCATGGCATTGACGAAACGAAACTTGAGTGGTAGTGGCTGACAACTGATTGCTGACAACTGCCGCTCGATATACTGGTTTTTTCGACGCAGGGATGGACGGAGTGTCCAGATTAACATTGCTGACGCTCTGCAGAACCGTAACCCTTCTTTGGAGAAACAAGACCAAATCCGGAAACGTGGTTGCTTCATGAGTTGATGCAAATTCTTCCCAATCTCTTCGTGTTTTAGCATCAAGTCGAATACTCAGCATGCGAATAAGAAGAACATCCCAATACTCAGTTCGTTCACCCAGTTGCTTCAGAATTCGGACGTTGGCTTCGAATTTTTCTACTAGGGAATGAAGATCGGTTGCTGATTCTCGCTTCAATGGCGTAAACTCAAAAAGGGAATCGATGTACGCTTGCTTGAGACGTGATGGATTTTGGAAGTGTTCCACGAGCAGATTCCAGGCAACAGGATAGTTGTTAGCGCTGAGCCCGATTGTTTGAATGAGCTTTAGTGCATCTCCAGCCAGGGAGGATCGCAAATAGTAAAACTTTTGTATGTTAGACAATTCACTGGAAGAATGCACTAAAGAAATGAACAGGTCGTGGAAGTTAAGCCAATGCTCGAGCGTTCCGTTGAATACGGGCAGTTTAACGTCGGGTAATCGAATTTGAGACGACGCAGGGAAGTGCGCACTGGACTGAGAAGATTGGATGCATGGTGCCGAGTTATTTTTATTGACGGAAAGCAAAAATCCTTTGACACGGTAATATTCCGTTTCAAATTGAGCACGCTGCTTGAGTTGAAGATCGATGACTTCCGGATCGTCAACTTCAGCGGCCTCCAACTCAGCCTGAGTTTTGCAGAAGTCCGCCCATAGGACTCCGAGATTCTCCAGCCGAACCGGAACTTCAATAGACTGGGTATCTTCTCGGAAATTATCGACGAACACCCTTATTAGGCTGAAGGATGTTTCAATGCTGCGTAATCTTAACTTGAGCGACTTGATTCTGCGCTCGGCGGCCATCGTGCAGGAATATCTGGAAAAAGGATTCCCAGCGGAGCACAAAACGTCACACGTATAGCTATATAGGAAATATAATTACCTTTTAAAGGCAATTTCGTGCCTTGTATTAATTTTTTTTTTTTCCAGGAACTTCTCCAACAGGATTGATGAAGGAAAGATTTCCGACAACGTGGTAAGAAACAAAAACTCCTCGCAGGAATGGTAAGGTTACGAACGCTCGGAGTTCGACGAGCATCCGGCTCGAAGGACCATATGGTAAAGTACCTCGTTTCTGCCGGCTAAAATCCTCTGATTGCTATCCTTCAGGTGTAATTATGATGTCCAAAACGGTAAGTATCTCTTTCTTTTCAGGTTCGATGGTTATTCCCAGGATGGTAAGTGTAGTTTCTTCTTCAGCGTGTAAATCAATTCACAGGTAAGTTCTCATTCTTCATATATTTCACGAAAGAAACACTGATATTAACTTAGATTACACTTATATTACTTAAATTAAATAAACTTTAACGATTTGATCACAATAATAACAACGATAGAAGAACGTAGATTGGTTTGTTTATAAGTGACGTCTTCGACTGCCAGCAACAGAAAAGTCACACGTTTCTTCCCAAAGGGTCTTTTATAGACGGCCTGGCGGAAACTGCCTTTCGCAGTTTTGATCGCTGCTAACGCGCCCCAATATGACAGCAAGCCTCATCGTCCAAACTTCACACTCCTAGTATTTCTCAAAACCAGATAGCGCCACATCACCCAAATTCGTGTATCGCGAACAGTCATTTTTGTCATTTTTGTCATTTTTGTCATTTTTGTCATTTTTGTCATTTTTGTCATTTTTGTCATTTTTGTCATTTTTGTCATTTTTGTCATTTTTGTCATTTTTGTCATTTTTGTCATTTTTGTCATTTTTGTCATTTTTGTCATTTTTGTCATTTTTGTCATTTTTGTCATTTTTGTCATTTTTGTCATTTTTGTCATTTTTGTCATTTTTGTCATTTTTGTCATTTTTGTCATTTTTGTCATTTTTGTCATTTTTGTCATTTTTGTCATTTTTGTCATTTTTGTCATTTTTGTCATTTTTGTCATTTTTGTCATTTTTGTCATTTTTGTCATTTTTGTCATTTTTGTCATTTTTGTCATTTTTGTCATTTTTGTCATTTTTGTCATTTTTGTCATTTTTGTCATTTTTGTCATTTTTGTCATTTTTGTCATTTTTGTCAATTTTGTCATTTTTGTCATTTTTGTCATTTTTGTCATTTTTGTCATTTTTGTCATTTTTGTCAATTTTGTCATATTTGTCATTTTTGTCATTTTTGTCATTTTTGTCATTTTTGTCATTTTTGTCATTTTTGTCATTTTTGTCATTTTTGTCATTTTTGTCATCTTTGTCATCTTTGTCATTTTTGTCATTTTTGTCATTTTTGTCATTTTTATAATTTTTGTCATTTTTGTCATTTTTGTCATTTTTGTCATTTTTGTCATTTTTGTCATTTTTGTCATTTTTGTCATTTTTGTCATTTTTGTCATTTTTGTCATTTTTGTCATTTTTGTCATTTTTGTCATTTTTGTCATTTTTGTCATTTTTGTCATTTTTGTCATTTTTGTCATTTTTGTCATTTTTGTCATTTTTGTCATTTTTGTCATTTTTGTCATTTTTGTCATTTTTGTCATTTTTGTCATTTTTGTCATTTTTGTCATTTTTGTCATTTTTGTCATTTTTGTCATTTTTGTCATTTTTGTCATTTTTGTCATTTTTGTCATTTTTGTCATTTTTGTCATTTTTGTCATTTTTGTCATTTTTGTCATTTTTGTCATTTTTGTCATTTTTGTCATTTTTGTCATTTTTGTCATTTTTGTCATTTTTGTCATTTTTGTCATTTTTGTCATTTTTGTCATTTTTGTCATTTTTGTCATTTTTGTCATTTTTGTCATTTTTGTCATTTTTGTCATTTTTGTCATTTTTGTCATTTTTGTCATTTTTGTCATTTTTGTCATTTTTGTCATTTTTGTCATTTTTGTCATTTTTGTCATTTTTGTCATTTTTGTCATTTTTGTCATTTTTGTCATTTTTGTCATTTTTGTCATTTTTGTCATTTTTGTCATTTTTGTCATTTTTGTCATTTTTGTCATTTTTGTCATTTTTGTCATTTTTGTCATTTTTGTCATTTTTGTCATTTTTGTCTTTTTTGTCATTTTTGTCATTTTTGTCATTTTTGTCATTTTTGTCATTTTTGTCATTTTTGTCATTTTTGTCATTTTTGTCATTTTTGTCATTTTTGTCATTTTTGTCATTTTTGTCATTTTTGTCATTTTTGTCATTTTTGTCATTTTTGTCATTTTTGTCATTTTTGTCATTTTTGTCATTTTTGTCATTTTTGTCATTTTTGTCATTTTTGTCATTTTTGTCATTTTTGTCATTTTTGTCATTTTTGTCATTTTTGTCATTTTTGTCATTTTTGTCATTTTTGTCATTTTTGTCATTTTTGTCATTTTTGTCATTTTTGTCATTTTTGTCATTTTTGTCATTTTTGTCATTTTTGTCATTTTTGTCATTTTTGTCATTTTTGTCATTTTTGTCATTTTTGTCATTTTTGTCATTTTTGTCATTTTTGTCATTTTTGACATTTTTGTCATTTTTGTCATTTTTGTCATTTTTGTCATTTTTGTCATTTTTGTCATCTTTGTCATCTTTGTCATTTTTGTCATTTTTGTCATTTTTATAATTTTTGTCATTTTTGTCATTTTTGTCATTTTTGTCATTTTTGTCATTTTTGTCATTTTTGTCATTTTTGTCATTTTTGTCATTTTTGTCATTTTTGTCATTTTTGTCATTTTTGTCATTTTTGTCATTTTTGTCATTTTTGTCATTTTTGTCATTTTTGTCATTTTTGTCATTTTTGTCATTTTTGTCGTTTTTGTCATTTTTGTCATTTTTGTCATTTTTGTCATTTTTGTCATTTTTGTCATTTTTGTCATTTTTGTCATTTTTGTCATTTTTGTCATTTTTGTCATTTTTGTCATTTTTGTCATTTTTGTCATTTTTGTCATTTTTGTCATTTTTGTCATTTTTGTCATTTTTGTCATTTTTGTCATTTTTGTCATTTTTGTCATTTTTGTCATTTTTGTCATTTTTGTCATTTTTGTCATTTTTGTCATTTTTGTCATTTTTGTCATTTTTGTCATTTTTGTCATTTTTGTCATTTTAGTCATTTTTGTCATTTTTGTCATTTTTGTCATTTTTGTCATTTTTGTCATTTTTGTCATTTTTGTCATTTTTGTCATTTTTGTCATTTTTGTCATTTTTGTCATTTTTGTCATTTTTGTCATTTTTGTCATTTTTGTCATTTTTGTCATTTTTGTCATTTTTGTCATTTTTGTCATTTTTGTCATTTTTGTCATTTTTGTCATTTTTGTCATTTTTGTCATTTTTGTCATTTTTGTCATTTTTGTCATTTTTGTCATTTTTGTCATTTTTGTCATTTTTGTCATTTTTGTCATTTTTGTCATTTTTGTCATTTTTGTCATTTTTGTCATTTTTGTCATTTTTGTCATTTTTGTCATTTTTGTCATTTTTGTCATTTTTGTCATTTTTGTCATTTTTGTCATTTTTGTCATTTTTGTCATTTTTGTCATTTTTGTCATTTTTGTCATTTTTGTCATTTTTGTCATTTTTGTCATTTTTGTCATTTTTGTCATTTTTGTCATTTTTGTCATTTTTGTCATTTTTGTCATTTTTGTCATTTTTGTCATTTTTGTCATTTTTGTCATTTTTGTCATTTTTGTCATTTTTGTCATTTTTGTCATTTTTGTCATTTTTGTCATTTTTGTCATTTTTGTCATTTTCTCCATTTTTGACATTTTTGTCATTTTTGTGATTACAATCCGGAACCGATTCCTGATTCTGATATGATTATATTTTGAAAATATTTTGTGAAATTTTCATTTAATCTGGAACATGATTCTCATCTTGAAGCTCACCCTGGGCTTTGTTCGAGATCTGATTCTGATGCAAAACCTCATTTTGACTCTAATACAATTGTGAAAAAAAATCATAACACTGACCCTAATCCCAAAGCTCGTTCTGATCCTAATCCAGGATCTCATTATGATTTTGATTGGTAATCTGGTCGTTATCTAGAACAGATCCTTATTCTAATCTTAATCCGTATGATCATTTTGATTCTGGAACATTATCAGGGCCTCAAGCGAAATCCTTAACCCTAATCCAAAACCTGGTCCTGAGTCGTAACTTGATCATTTTCCCGACCCTTTTTTATCCTTTCGACACTGATTGTAGATCAGGATAAGGTTAAAGCGGTCAAAATGTTTAAACCTATATAAATACTCTCTGGAGCCACTTTTCGTCTTTTCAAATTTTTTTTGGATTTTTTCAGTGCTGCATGTCTAAGTTTGAATAACTTTGCTCGTAAACGTGAAACGATAGGCCATGGCATGGTGAAAAACAGTTAGTGAAATAGCACACTGCACACAGTTTCGTAGGCATTATTGGCGTTGAGTTTATCGGCTTCGGCCCTAAGTTTTTCGGCATTGGTGTTATGTATACTCTAAGCTGAGCTAAGAGTGTGTTAAAAACCCTAAAGCCTGAAATTTTCAAACATTGAAACGGAAAATCAGGGAATGGATACGTTTCAGAAGCAACTAACCGTTTCTGTACTGCTGAGATGCAAAAAAAACTGGCTCCAGAGATTTTGTTATGTGTATTTTAAATGTCAAGAGATGTATCTTAATTTGAAGAGAACGTGAATTTAAGCTCAGAGAATAATTGTGTAGGCGTTGGATGAAAATAAAAACGTTTCAAATGTATGTCATAAGAAATGGTGGCTCCAGAGAGTATGTTTAAAAAACCATCAACTCTTGAAAAAGTGAGGTCTGTAATAATTATTTGAAGTTTTTTTTTAAATATTTTTTTTTAGGTGAGCTGATATATGTTTAATTTTAATGATTTTAAAGAACAGTTCCAACATCTATATTGATTTCAGAATGATTTAGTTCATCTAGAAGAAGTCTTAATCTTCGTTCATTTTTGATTTCCCAAACTGCGTTACCCACACGAAGTCTCCAAACAACGTATATCTGTTCCTCGTGGAAAATTTATATCTTTGCATCGAAAGTTTGAGCTCGATCACTACAACAGTAACCAATTTGTATTTGTAAGATTTCATGATGCTCTAATGTCACGAAGTATGTGATAATCAAAAAATTGGCAATCCATATTTGAAGTGCCTCGAATTCCCCGCAAACTATTTTGAACCAGTTTTATTCTCGCCCAATAATCGTGGCTGATGCGCGTTAATGGTGCAGACAGTTTTTCGTCGGTCCAATTTAGGGTTAGTGTTCCTGTTTGCTCATCCGAGGTTATTGCTAGACGGGTAGACAACCCCCGAATTTAATTCCCATAACAAAACACGGGGCCACAAAATGGAGCCGACTAAAAAAAAGTTAAATAAAATGGTAGGAAAGCTAGGGCTTCAATTTAAATTTATGTCACCAAGCGCTGCTAATATCGTTGCCCGTTTTGTTAGTTTGACGTTTGCTATTGCTTTCCATGGAAAATGCGGGCTGGAGCAAAAAAAATGTTGTAAAATCGAATAAAAAAGTTGTGGTTAGGAATTCGTGGATGGGTGGAGGCAGGAAAGCTTTTTGTGGATCCATGTTCGTCGGCATCAAATTGTTTCCTGCCATGAAAACTCGTTTTATGATCTGCGCCCCACTCAGCCGAAATTCGAGAATAAGAGGGGAAAAAGTAAGCCGGGTTTTCGTGTCAACTTGTGAAAATCGGCCTGGGAAAAGGCTTTCACTCGTCATAAGCCCGGAAAGTTAAAATGGAAGCATTTTCAACTGAATAGTTTGTGTGCAATTATTTCCGGCCGCCCGCCCTCAAACCATTTCCCTCGAAAAATCAATGGAACGAGCCACATCGTCAAAGCGGAGCGCGGTTTGTTTCTGTTGCTTTTCAACGGGAAAATGGAGGTTTGATCCTGATGGGAACAAAATTGCACCTGAACCTGTTGAGGAAAATTTCCCGCACCGGGTTGAGGGGAAAAACTCGGTGGAAAAGGTATTTAATTAAAATTGATCGCTGCTTGTCGAAAAACTGATTGGCAGGACCATAATCGTATTGTTTTGGGACGGGTGCAGGAGAGCGATGAGTTTCCTCGCTTTGCCGCCAACCTGGGCACCTGAGCAAATACTAGTGGAAAGTCGTTTTCGAATTGGTATCTTTTCTGGGAAAAGATTAAACCGGGGGCCATTTCCATTCATAAAGGGGATTCGAGCGTTATTGAGTTTTATCACAAACGTTTCGCTGGCGCTTTGCGGTTTGTGTTCCCAAGGTACCCGGCCCAGCACCCGGGAAGCGAGAAACTGTGTAAACATTTGTTCCTATCAACAAGCTCAGTATTTCTTACCATTATTGATGTGATGGACGGAGAATTACCTGTGAATGAAAGAAGAAAAAAAAACAGTCAGATACCATGAGAACTAAATTATGAATCAATTAAAAAATGACTTTTATTTCTAGTCAAAAACAGTATATTGGAGCATCGTTGCTTTGGATTATTAGCTCGTAATACATTTAATTTTTTTAAAGAAAAGCAGTGACAATTTGAAAATAAAAATAAAACATACAGTTGATGGCTTACATTTTCAAATTCACCCAACACCCTGAATATCTCAACAAAAGTTAGTTGAAGATATTTGGCTTAGGGAATTGTTATATTCAGCTATTTGAGTTTTGCGGACCGAATTTTTTTCTCGACCATGAGTCTTAGGCTAAAACCGTAGGAATAACTGGTTTATCGGGAGGAGGAAGGGAGGGTTTGATGATCTATTTTTATATGATATTTTTGCTCAAACAATGCATAAGTGAAAAAAACAAACAGAATTGTTTTTTAATGTACATTGTTAGAGTGAATTTAGTTTATTTGATTTGGACATGAAGTTAGTTCTATCACTTACACACACTAATTTGAATCGGACTCTTGAAAACTCAATTCATATTAAGGATTTTGGTTGGAATTTGGTTTTTGAAAAAAAAACTGCAATTCCTATAAAAAAGAAAAAAAAAACTGCAATTCCAGAAGTGTTAAATGATTTTTTACGAGGAGATAACATGTTTCATTTTCATGAAATGTGTTTCAACGGAAATCAATTAAAAAAATAAAAATCCTGTAGATAATTCTTTGAATTGTTTTTACTCAACAACAAATAAGTATATAAAAAATTGAGTAAATTGAAACAAGTTTTGTCGAAACTATCATTTAGGCTTTTATGGCTAAGCACCTCATATCAGATTTTCTGCTGAATTTTGCATACAAACTGACTCAGATTAAAAGTTTTCAATTTAGAATTTGAAATCACACTTAAAATTATAAATCTGCTACCTCTTGCAATTCAAGTTCCTCAACGGAATAGTCATCTTGATTATATTATTTTGATTGTGAAACTCAATTTGAACATAAATTGGATCTGAATTCTTAACCTGAATTCAAAATTTGAAATTTCCATCTGTTTCCTAATATCAATACGATTTCTGAAATGTACTAAACATGATTTTTTCATTTAAATTCCAGATCAGAATTTCAAATATTAGACAAGAAGCGAAATTTGTTTCAAAGCTTGAAATCATAAATCTATAATTTTAGTTTTGCTATTTTGAGTTTCAATCGGAATTTATAATTTGAATTTTTAATTTTATATTCGACTTGCAAATCAGAATTAAAAAATGAATTTCAAATGAAGAATCCAATGAGGGCTTCCAATTACGGATTACCATTTTGAAGTTTTGTTATGTTTGAACTAGAGATGTACCGTTTATTCGGCTGGCCGAATGTTAAGCCGAATATTCGGCTCACCGAATAGTTGAGCTTCATATTCGGTCAAAAAGGGTGAATATTTATTTTTAAAACTTGTAACAATTTTCATACACTTTAAGATAATTTATAAAATATCCAAAAGTAATGTTTAAAATAATACACAATCACCAAAAAATTATGGTTTCAGTAAAACATTGAGGTGTATCCGTGTATCTTACACAGTTTTGCGTACAGGAGAATGCTGACACGTATCGCTCTATACTATGATTATCGTTTATTCCCGATTTTCTATGATAAGCTCAGGCTTGCCCATATATCCAATCTAGCCGGGATGCACAGATATGGATTAAAACTTCTCATATTTATTCAGATTATTTGACAAATCAAATAAAAACTCAAATTTCTCTTTTAAATTTTGTAACATTTTGTATTTATCGATAAATTTTGAAAAATTTCAAAGTGATCACAAATTTTGTTTAATTTTTAGATACGATTTCAACACTACTGCTGTGATTTAATGAAAACTTAAATTTTCAAGTAATTTTCTTTCTTTTTTATCTTTTATGTTTTAAAATAATGCTTAGATTTGGTTCAGATTCGCCCTTTCCTGCAGCCTTTTCAAAAACCGCCCTGAATTGCCAGACGGTGCGGCAAGGTTGCCGAAAAAGATTCATTGTTTTGACGAAAAAAAAATCGGATTTTCTGAGATTTAACCCAAACATTCTGTGCTGGTTTTCTATAAATTTCATTCATTTTACTTTTTACTTTAGAAAAATCAATTATAATTACCAATTTTAACACATTTTTTCCAATTCACAGATAATTATCCAACATTTATATTGACATAAAAAATTAATTTTGGAAAAACGTTGAAAATGTTAAAATTTCCTAAAATCCCTAAAATTCCCCTAAATCTGTAAATATTTCTTAAATTCTGTGTTCTGTGACACAGATTCTGTGATGAAAATTGGCTCAAAATTCTGAGAAATTATAAATTTTTCTGTGATTTCAGCAACCTTGCCGTGTGAATACGTGTAGTAGAAAGTATGGTACCGTAAAACGGGGTAACATTGAACACCGGGGTAGCTTTGATCAACATGAATTTTTTCCACACAATCATAAATAACTAAGTCTTAAGTTAAAATATCTTAAAACGTTTTTCTCCGTTTAAAAACCTACATTTAGAGTTCCAAATTGGGAAAACTTGGTTTGTTTTTGAAAGTTCCAAATGTGAATAAAAATGTTATTTCAAAGTCTTGAAATACCTATTTTTTCGAAGGTTCGCAATCAAACACCCTTCCTGATGAAATAAAACCGTTAAGAAGCTGCAGTTTGATTTATCTGAGAATTCAACACTTTTCCTTAGTAAATGTATAGCTTTAATGTAGTTTTTGTTGTATTTTGAGATAAATTTTTGATATTTAAAAAATAGGGACATTTTCTAAGAGTAAATCAGTCTACTACAAAAAACTAGAAACCAAATCAAATGGTAAAGATTGATGAAAACAAAATTAAAGGGGTATAGTGAAAGGACCTAGAGAATTGAATGAAGGCAAAATTTCATTTTTATTTGTAGTTAAAATTTAATAAGTATCTAATTTAAAAAAAACTAAGCCACTTAATTCAGGCAGCACCACTGTCCATATTTCGATTTTAATTGCTGTTCAGCCTTTACACTTAAACTGCTTAAGATTATCAATTACTTGAATTTGTAAATATCATGAAGGCATTCTGTATCCTTTATGATCAAGAAAACTAGTTAAAACCATCAATATAGGGACTGATCAATGTTACTCCAAAACATCAAATTCTAAACAAAGACGAAATCGATTTTTGAATAAATTTTAATGTTGTCTAATAAATTTCTGCAACCATGTTTTACGTTCATAGGAGTCCAATACTGGTTTTAAAAATATGAAACATGTGACATTCCCCTTAACAGAAAAATAATCGAAAAATATTGAAAAAAGATATGCATAAGATTAAGTATTATAGTTGTTTTAACAATCTTTTTTGAAGATATCTTGCTCAAATTCAACCATCTAATTCGATATAAAAAAGGGGTTCCATATTGCTTGGCATTTCTTTCGGCATGTTTTGTCTCAGTTTTCACAGAAACCAAATCTCTTTGGTGATAAACGCTTCTTTGGTGAGAAGCGACAAGTCATTTGATATCCTTTCAGTTATTGGTGACTTTTCAAAGTCAGAATAACCCCTGCTCGAAAAAGATCTCGTAGTACATCATCTATTTGAAAATAATCGGTTTAAAAATATGATGAGCTTTAAATGGAAGAAAAAGAATGAAATTGAAATCATCGCTTCTGTTTTTTCTTTATTAAAAACTCAACCTAATATTCGACCGAACATTCGGCCGAATATTTGTTTGGTCAAATAGTTGAAAAGATCGATATTCGGTACATCTCTATTGAACTTTGCATAAGCATTAAGGGGGGAGTAGGGTCTAACACTTTAAAAAAATCGATTTTTTTTTTTATTTTCTTATTGTAAAACATTTCAAGAATGTTGTGTCAAATTTTCAAGTCAATCGAAGCAAAACAGTAGAAATTATAGGCCTTTATCTCCTCTTATTTAATACTCCAAGAGAGAGAGAGAGCAGAAACTTCAAACGCGTTTTTCTCGAAAGCACATTTTTAAAGTCAGTGGACATCGTCATATTTTCTACATATAAAATACCAAACCCTAACGATTTACTTTTTTTTTTACTTTGGGGAGATTTTACAGATAAAAAATGGCGGATTTTCTCGTGAAAAATCGTAGTTTTTACTTCAAACAGCCACAAAAATTTCAATTTTTTTTTTTAAGTTAAATAATATCGTTGGGGTCCAGAATATCGTTGGGGTCCAGAAGGGGGGAGCCCCCCTTAAGTTTAAGAACTTTGAATCTGGATTTAAAAATTTCTTTATTTTGAAATTGTTTTAAGAAAATTAAAAATAGTTTTCAAAATCATGAATCAAATTTTGTATGAAATAAAAAAAAATATAAAACACAATTTCAAAAAAGCTTTTTATATCAAGAATCCTTAACTTAATACAGAATCCGTAATATAAAAACAGAAATTGAATTTCGATATTGATAATATGAAACTAGAACCTCGGAATTAAATGAAATCTTATTTAAAATTTAATATTAGGATTATTTTTCGAGGTTTTGATATCAGTTCAAAGTCAAGATTGTTACTCTTGAATAACCTTACTCAATCATCAAAATTATATATGTAGAGTAGAATACCTCTTTTGCATTTTCTGAACCCTCATGAGCGCGGTTTAACCCCCATCCAATGACCCCCCCCCACCAGTTCCAACGACCATTCTTCAGGCGTTAATCTGATGAAAACTTCAATTGTCATTGCATATGGATTTTTTTCGCGCTTCCAACTTTCGTCCTATATTTTATCTTCTTGCGTTCTTTTTAATTTTGAATTTTAAATCCGTTTATTGTTTTAAAAAATATATATGGAAAAAAGCGCAACATGAAATGTCTGAAGACTTTTAAAGTTAGATATTTGTTGAAGTTCTTCCTCCTAACATACATTTTATGCAAAAAAAAAATCGAAGAAAAGTTATGTTATACAATTCTTTTCAAATTTCAGATTTATCTTTTTTTTTAAATCTTTTCGAATCTTAAACAATATTACAAGTTTACTTTTAATTTTTTGCTTTTCATGCCGATCGCTTGACTTCCAGGATTATGTTGACCAATCCTGTCTGGGTTCAATCGTAAAAAAAAATCGAACCCATTCGGTTTGAATGTCAAAAAAAGGCAAATCACCCAAAAGTAGAGTTGCCATATATACTTTTCAGAAAAAGTGGAACATTTCGAGAAAATAGTGGAAAAATTTTTACAGCTTCACCTAAATGATTGTGTAACATGCAAATTGTCTAGAAACTAGGAAATGCATTTATTTTAACTGGATTTCGTTACTTACCGTATTGAAAAAAAAAAACACTTTGCGTCTATTACTCCAATGAAAATTTTAACAAATAATAATAATAATTTTTTTTTTCTGATTATTTTGCCAACTCGTTCGTTAATTTTCTTATTAGGTTGAAAGTTTCGAGTCACCATACATTTTTTTTATCAAAGCGGCTTGATATGAGGGTCGATCCAAAAAAAAAAAGTTTTTCATAATTCGCCAACCTTGGCCGCCAGACTTGCTATGGTTTATTATGCAAATCCTGAAATTTTGAGCATGACCCGCCTGTTTCTGGTCTCTGTACTCTCCATCCTTTTTTACAATACAAAAAAGTCAAAATTTTCAAAATGGAATATCTCCGACCATAAAAGTCAAATGGTCGGATCAAAGTTTTGACGGTCCATTGCTTGAAAAGGACGCCACTTTTTTTACATTTTTGTTGTCATGATCTAAAAAAATTCCAAAAAATACATCCTTATGTGCAACGTATAGCTTTTAACTTCAGCTTTCATAAAAACTTAGTTTTTTTAGCATTTCGTAGCTGATCTTTTATACGAAGCATTTTTTCGGATTTTTTTTTTAGACTTTGAAAAACGGAGAACTTAAGTATTGTAGGTAAATAGTGTATAGAAATTATGAGCTCTATTACATAAAACGAGTCGAGTAACTCGACTCGTCAACGGTGAATCGGATGAAGTGTCATATTACGGAAGTCGAGTGAAACTGATCGAATTATTTTGAGCACTTGAATGGCGGCTGCCATGTTGAAATTTTTCAAACCGTCTTTGAAATGCTTCCTCATGCAAAATATCAGGCTTTCCACTGATTTTCCTGTCATTTCTGGAAGATTTCGTTAATATTTAGGGGAGAATGAGGATACTTGATCCCTGGGGATACTTGATTCGTTAGCTATATCTCGAAACTGGAATGTCTTACAAAGATCAAATGTTCTAGAAAAATGTGCCAAAATGAGCAAAATAACAATGCTTGCAGGTTAAATTTTTTTTAACAAAATAATTGTTTGAGTAATTGAATTTTGTTTGAAAAATTTCACAAAATGTAACTTGAAGATCTTTTTTCATCACTTTAAAATGTTCCTTACATGGGAAAATTATGAAAAATATATTTGTTCCAATGTATCAATCGTTCGAGCGTAAAATGAACTTCATAATGCCATATTTTCAAAGCAATGGAAAACTCTCAACTTTTTTCAGAAAAAGTTTTCTAACATGTTGATTATGGGTACAATTGATCCCCCAGAGTTGGGTGCAATTGATCCCCCTTCCAAACGGCATATTATTCTTCTAAATTGATCGTTATGATTGCTGATTACGAAATTACTAATATCTATCCAAAAACTTATATTTATCAAACATTATTCTGAAAAAAAAAAAAAGAGCAAAAATAATTTTTTTTTCTAAATTATAAAAAATAGCGCCTTTAATTATACAATGTTATTAGCGTTGAGACAAAGTTCTAGAATTTTCTTCTTATGTCTGCTATAAATTGTGAAAAGAGAACAAACATGACCAAAATAGTCAATTAACATTTTATCTTGGGGTTTTGTTTGATTTTTATACAAGGATTAGGGCTTAATGAATAAGAGATCAAGTCTCTTTCAATAAGCGATCAAGTCTACCCTAATTTCAGAAAAATCGCAATTTTTTTACTCCAACGAAAATGCTTCTAGTTCTTCAACGGGTTCAAGTATCGTTCTAACTTTTGGAGCAATGAAACTTGAAGTTACAAGCTGTCAGAAAATGTCAAAGACGGCGAGTTGCTAAATTTTTCCAAAAAGATATGGTGAAAATAAGAAAAGGGGATTAAGTATCCCCACTCTCCCCTACTGTTTTATAAGCATGCCATAAGCATATAAAAGCCTATTTTACGAATTGTAAACAAAAAGGTGCAAAATTATCATGAGTGTTACTGTAAACAAAACAAACTTGGATCGGTTAATCGTGACAGCTGAGTCACGAACTTTCAAGCAGTCGACTCAGTCGAGCTACTCGACTGAAGTTCTTCTCGATTGATGTACTGTAATTGCAAAATGGCTCACTCAAGTAAAATCACTCTTCTTATATAATAGGGCCTAATTAGTTCGAAAGTGATCTGAGGAAATGTCTGAAAATTAAACCACTCAGAGCATTTTTTTTTGTATGATTTAGAGGTCCTCTGGTTCCAAACTCATTCAAAAATAGGTTTACTATGAGCAACAATTATTTATCGATATAGAAGACCCACTCGCATGAAAAATTTATGCCATGTTTCCATGGCCATTGGTACAAAAACGAGCGTTTTTTTCTCAAAGTCAGAATCAAACAAAAAGTGGAACAATTCGTACAAATGTTGGCCTCTAGAAAATTTTCCAAAAAGCGAGATATGTCCTGCTTTTGCGAAACGGATGGCAACCCTGCCCTTAGATGAAGAGAAAAATATTTACTGAGGTTTTCTGTGAAGATTTCCTTTTACGAAGTCTTTCGTTTCTAAGATAAATGTTAGAAATGTTGGATGCAAAATCAGCTCAAATGTAATAAATTATTCTCATTGAATGTGATATTTTTTTTTTCATTTTAGCTCTCCGTTGAACAATTTACAGCGATTGGTAAAATTCACAATCGCCATTTAGCAAGACATTTCAGATGACCTGACGGTGAACAGTCCCATTATTTGTTCCATGAGTAATACCGACACGAAACAATTATCCCGGAACACATCCATCTCTGGGCCGTTTTTCGACCGGATTGCCGGGCCGGGCGTCGACAGATTGATGAACATCGTTTTGCTACCATGATGGGCCAAGAAACATTTCTCAAGACAAATCAGCACCGGCAAACATGCCAAAACTGCGTAGATTGAATCCTGCCAAACGAATTCCCCCTTCTGACGGGTTTGAGAAGCTTCACCGGAACCAAACCGAACGGACGAGCCTTTCTGGAGGGATAAACGATATCGTCCCGGATCTGTTGTTTGCCGACAAAGATGAGCGGCGAGTGGTTGAGATTAATTAGATAATTACTATTCGTATCCACCCTTCCTGCCAGTGTAGGATCCGGCGGAATTTCCTGGACGTCCGAATAATTGATGTGAGTCTAATGGATTCTTCGGCTTATCGATTGAATCACATCAGAGGAGAAAGGATCGGAGCCCGCCATCGATTTGGGGCCTTCATTTTCACTTATGTTTGCCTATCGAACTTGGAATGCTCCGACTTGAACCGTTTCGTTGGGTAAAAAGTCGAACCCTGTACCTATGATGAGTAAGGCCGGAAGAGAGTATAGTAAAAAAAATAAATATAAATTTACCTACAAATTGGCGTGTTTCCTCGACAACATTTTATTATTTTTACCACGCATAAGCTAGAAATGCTTACCAAATAGTTGCGGTCCCGAACATCGCAACAACTAATAGCGTCATTAAAGGGTGATACGGTCAAAATTTGATCAAGGGAAAACGCGTGTAAATCGGTGAAATCGTTTATTTAAAAAATCAAATTAAATTTCTTTTTCAAGTTTAATTAGTATAAAATTCAGGAAAAACATTCAGTTAGGCTTCCGCTTTTCCAAATCCGAATTGCCGGGCCTTACGCTTAACCCCTGCCATCAGATTTTGTACAGCCACCTTTTCCACCTTCTTCGCCGCAGAAAGCCAGTTTGCCTTGAACTGCTGCTCGTCCTTAGCAGTTTTCTTGGCCTTCATCAGGTTCCGCTTGACAATAGCTCAGTATTTCTCAATTGGGCGGAGCTCTGGCGTGTAAAACTCCTGTTCCGGAAGCTGCTTGTAGTCGGCTTTGACGTAGGTTTCGTCGTCCATTACCACGCAGTCAAACTTCGTCAGCATCGTCGTGCACAGCCTCCGGGATCGCGCTTTGGCCGTCGTATTTTGTTTATCATCGCGATTTGGAGTCACTACCTTCTTGTAAGTCGATAGTCCGGCTCGATGCACGATTGTAGACGATACACCCAGCTTATTTGCGGCATCTCGGAGAGAGAGGTTAGGGTTTCGCTTGAAACTACCGGCAACTCTCTTTGTCGTCTCAGCGTCTTCCGGTTTTCGATTCCCCCCCCCGATCCAGACTTCCTGGCTGTCGACAAACGTTCCCTAAACACTTGAATTACATTTGTAACGGTTGATTAGGCAACTTTTAGCAATTTTGCCAGCTTTGCGTGCGAGTAGGTCGGATTTTCGCGATGCGCGAGCATAATTTTGATAAGCTGCTCTTCTTCCTTGGACGGCATTTTGACAACTGAAGAGTGAAACCTGAAATCAAAATAGAAGCAACATTCTAAACACACACACACACACATACCTTCAAAATGAGGGGTGTTCAGGTTTTTAAAATGCAAAATTGAAAGAAATACGTCAAGTTGATATTGACCAAATTTTGACTTTATTACCTCCGATTATCTGAAGCTCACTAAAAGATGGTGTTTGTTTACAAATCAACTTAACTAAACAATCTTAAACAAAAAAAAGTTGTGTTGTTTTGATTCATATTAAATAAGAACACAAAATGATTTTCGACATTTAAAAAAAAAAATAGTTTGCCCGGATATTCAACATAAAATTTATGAACAGTCCGGTCCGGCCTGGTTGCCGCCCGGATTTCATTGAAAAATGCCCGGATTTTTTTCATTTTGAAAGCCTTAAAACAAAGCATGGATCACTACAAATCTGGACGCACTATTCATTTTACCATAGTGCTCCTAGTTGTCGGATCTGGAATGTTTTGGCAGCACTTTGTCGAGGAATGTTTCTATTCCAGTGCTGAAAATTTCATTACGATTCGTTTTGTTTCGAAAAAGTTACACGTGATGGAAGCCGCGAGATGAAAATAAATTTTGAACAACCACGTCAAAAACCCGACGTGGTCGGGTTCAAAAATCGCGAAATCGTTAAAAATGGTCAAATCAACCGTGTGTAGCGTTCTCAAACGTTTCCGTGAGATGCGTACTATAGATCGGCAGGTTCATACCAAGCGTCATAGTGGAATTAAGGATCGGAAACTGCATTTGAAGGTGTTGAGAACGATCAAGGAAAACACAGGGTAGTCGGACTATGACATTGCCAGGAAATTCAACGCCGACCGGTGCACCGTCAGCAGAATTCGTCTACGCGAAGGAATACGATCCTATCGGACCAGTAAGCAACCAAACCGGACATTGAAGCAGAATTTAGTAGCCAAAGGACGTGCCCGCAAGTTATACAAGAAGATTCCAACGAAGTTCGACGGATGCATCCTCATGGATGACGAAACGTACGTGAAGATGGATTTTGGGCAGCTTTCTGGCCAAAAATTATGTAAAGCCACTGCAGTGGTGCACTGCACTGGTCATGGTGATGTCCCCGGCAACTTCAAATTCGTTTTTGCTGATAAGTTTGCAAGAAAGTGTTTGATCTGGTAAGATATTTGCAGCTGCGGACGGAAAATTCCGGTTTTTTGTGAAAAACAAGACCATGGACTCCGAAATTTACAAGGAGGAATGCTTGAAAAACTTTTTTTTTCGTACATTAGATCTCACAAAGCACTAGTTAAGTTTTCGCCAGATTTGGCAAGCTGCCACCCAACTGTCCTCAATTCCGCTCTATCGAAAAATTTTGGGCAATTGTCAAGCAGAAGATGAAGAAGAATGGTAGGACGACTCGGGATGCAACAGAGATGAAGAGATTGTGGAACAAAATGGCCGCTGAGGTCAGCGAATAGGGTGTTCAAACTATAATGAGTGATACTCAACGAAAAGTTCGAAAATTCATCAAAACAACATCGGAATAATTTTTTTATTATTTTTCCTTTAAAGTGCAATAAAAACCCTACATTTCAAGTACAAAACATTTTTATTTCGTTCACATAGCTCCGAGATAGACCCGTTTTAATGCGTCCAGATTTGTAGTGATCCATGATTTACAATCTAAAATCCTTCGATTAGTTTTAATGATTTTTTTTATTTTTTCTTCTCTTCTTAATTCTTTTCTGGGTTTTGACAAAATTTGTCCGGATTGTTGGTGGTCAATTTTGAAATCAATTGTCCGAATTTTCCGGCCCAGATAAGTGCTGGACAAATTCTGCCAACCTTAGTCTAACCAACACGCTTCGTATTCGTAGCGAACAAGTGTTTTACAGGACAGACGTCCGGCATTCTCGTAACATGTCCTGCGCAGCGTATCCGTCCTGCCTTAACCACCTTCTGGACACTGGGTTTGTAAGCGTTGCTTGTCAGTCGAAGGAGGCCGCGGTGATCTTGTTGTAGGTGTAAATTAAATAAATGTTGCAGTGTTGGTCGTGGGAGTTATGGGGTTCTCCTTGGTGAAGCAGTTCAACAAGCCACGCTAACCAGTTGAACGACCGGGCGAAAGATGGTCGTTCAACAACCCACCACCAGAGCGCAGTGCAGAGATATCAGCCGTAGTCTTCAAGCGAAGAGGCGAAGCGAGCGATAGGGCGAAGCGAAAATGAGCGTGGGACGGGGACAATGAACGGCAATGGGGTCAAAAAAGCTGGTCAAAAAGAAAGCGACCATTGACTCTGATTTCAAGTCCCGAACAAATCAAACCGATCCTAAAAATATTCTGGAAGATCAATATTTTAAATACAACTGCGGTGATTTGTTTCGTCAGTTATTTGAAAACAATAATTACCATCAGCATAAAATTCCAAAAGTAAAGTCCAGTCGTAAGCCGAAATTGATTGGAACTCCAGGTAACCATACGCCATTTTGCCCCTACCCAAAAATACCCTTTTTATCTGATCCTGAATCTTACCAGGGCCCCGCTGTTTCGGATTGATTTTTAATCAACCGAGCCCTGAGAGCGCCACAGCGCCCTACCACCTCAACCGACCGCCGCGCCGTCGGTGTTACTCAATTCCGTATCTGGTTCAGCACCCAAGGTGGGGCCAGGTACGACGTCGACACGCGCTCCGTTCATCGTCGAAGGACCACCGATAACATCGACCGACCGCCGCCGGTGCTACTTACCCTCGTACCTGATTCAGCACCCAAGGTGGGGTCAGGTACTCAGCATCCACGCCGTCAAAGGACCATCAGTGCCCGGTTCAGCACCCAAGGTGGGACCGGGTACAACAACACGACCCGCTAGAGCCAGCCAGCTTCCAAGCCGACGTAGCCGACGTGCTCTGCGACGTAGTTCCACCTCCCCGTGGTGCAGAGAAGAAACGTGTCTGCAAGTCCGGCGTATTGCAGATGTACGGCCAAGAGAACTACACCAAACCCACTAGAGGATGTCGACGGGTCTGCCAAACCCGCGCGGAAGAAGTGGTGCACCCGGGTACTTAGGTACCAGTACTTGGGTGTGTGCGTGATGGTCCAACACTTCTTCGGGGGTCATGGCCCTGATATGCAGACGTGACCGGATGGAGAGCGATCGCCAACTCGTTTTGCGCTTCGGTGGGTATAGACCCGACCCGCAAAACGAGTAGATGCGCAAAGTGGTGGCCAATGGTGGGCCGATCACTTGGGACGTGTTTTACACGTCAGTGTCTGAGAGGCACGGTTTGCCGGAGGTGTCAGGGTTCGACAAGCGTTTCGGGAATTGATGCGCCTGAACCGCGAGTGTGGCCTGATGAGGGCGGTCTATAGCTCGATCTGCTTTTTGGGAGAGTAAAGCGCCCGACTTGAAAATTCAGTAGTTGCGCTGAGTGGTGACTTAAGTCAACACTATTTATGAGTTCGGAGGAGTCTGAGTCCTACACGTAACCTAGGGGGCTTACCTAGAGGATTCGGAAACGAATATTGCCTTGGAGCGCACTAGCGCGAATTGACCTCCCACTATTGAAGCAAAGTGTGTCAAACAGTTCGAGGTGGGAACAAAGGTCAGTGGCCCCAGGTGGACTTTATGGCGTAGGGGGTACAGTGTTCCTTAGCATTGTATCATGAGTCGTTCAATTGCATCCATGGACCCAGAGTAGCAAACTGGGGGGACGCGGTGGCTCGCCGCGCCTTGGAATGCAATCCGTAAATTGGATTTACCACCTGGGTTAACAACTAATAAAAAAAGCCAGCTTCGAAGCTGACCTCACCGAACCCGAGCCCGAGCAAGAAATCCAGTGCGCAAATAAAGGTTAGCTAGGTTAAGGAAATGTTGGGTGAACAAAACTGCAGATTATTAAACGGTACCTTATTTTATCCGAGGAGTTTTCTTTAGCTCTCCCGAATTTCCCTGCAACTTAGATTTGTGTAAGCTTGCCGACCCTAGGGATAATTAGGGGTTCACCGCAAATCTACCGATTGGCTAACAGCCAGTCTTACAGGTTCGCAGTAGAGTAGCGCGAGCTAGTGGTTCATCCTTCGCCTCCACACTCCGTTATCCTGCACGCCGCCAAAGACTCTCACCAACTAACTTGTTATATCTTCAACACTGATGTTTTGAAATCGCTTGGTACATCTTTGTACCTGAAAATAATCACATTTTCGTAAGTGATGGAAAGAATTAGAGAAACATGAGGTATCAAAGAACGAAAGAACATAAGCCGTAAATATCATAAATTTCTCGAAAAAGATACAACGGCTCACCGGCAGGACTTGAATCTGCAATTTCCGCATCAGTACAACGGCGCGTTAGCCAATTTCACCACGGTGAACATGATGAAATCGGCCAACACGAGCAATCGAGTTCTGCCGATCAACTGCTGGACCTTCTATCGAAACACTTTTCCACTCAGCCTTGCCAGATCTACGGATTTCTCCGTAGTTCTACGGATTTTCAGCATTTCTACGGAGCTACGGATCGATGCTCGATTATACCTGACGACCAAAGCAAAAAAAGGTCATCAAGTATAATTTTGCCGAAATCAGTACA
The DNA here is from genome assembly GCF_029784155.1 of Uranotaenia lowii. NCBI lineage: Eukaryota > Metazoa > Arthropoda > Insecta > Diptera > Culicidae > Uranotaenia > Uranotaenia lowii. The sequence continues at coordinate 162,499,244 of NC_073691.1, read as the reverse complement.
TTTTTCGATTTTTGTAAAATCTACGGACTTGAGCGGTTTTCAATCTGGCAACGCTGTTTCCACTATTGTTCTCTCTTGTTTCTCTAACCCCACCCATCGACTCGGGATTTTAGCCGAGCGAGCATATGTTCATCTACCGTAAGTTGCAGCAAACCCGAAGCAATCGACCATGTGATCGCTCGGCTAAAATCCCGAGTCGATGGGTGGGGTTCAGCGATGCCACATTAAAATCGGTATTTTCAAGTCCAAAAAAACAGTATTCGGTAAGAAAATTTCGAAAACCGGTAAAAATACCGATTTTTTTTTCGGACTCATAAAAACATATTTATTTTGCTGATATCGCGATTTAAAATATGATACTGTTCTGTTCACTGCGACTTTATTGTGTTACTCACTCTAAACACTATTATCATTTAGTATTATAATACTGAATACTACACAGGGGAACAAAGTTTTTGGTGCTGATTTTGAATCAATTTATTATTCTACATTTATGGATCCAGATCTTGCCTGGATGTTCTTGTTTCAGAAATGCAACGTTTAGGAAAAATTAATTTCTACAAGTTTAAAAATTTGGAAAAGATAAGATTACAGCTATTTCTCACTTCATTCAAGAAAGATATTGAGTATTCGATATTATAGATCTCGACTCATTTAACAACTTTGTTGAAGACTGTGAAACGATTTGAATTATTAAATTTTTTAAATATCAAAAATTCAATTCTGATTAAAATTTCTCTAAAATTTCGTCAATATTCCCGTTTTAGCGGTGTAGAAAACAATAACGAAATCAAAATTTTCATAACTTTTTTCTTTGAAATCAAAATTACTCGTGGTCTCCGGGGATGTTGATTGTTGGGTGAAACGTTTTATTTTTAAAATATTTGTAATGTTTAAGAGCTTTGCCAAAACAGCGCACAAATTTTAAAAGAATTTTTATAAGTTTTCAAAAGTTATCTTAAATGATCGGAGATTTTTTCTATTTTCTGGATTTGTGCTATTTATCAAGAGCGTAAACATATCCTAAATTCCTATATTTTTAACAAACAACTTCAAGACATGATCTATTTATGTCTTAAACTACCTAATCTACCATGATATTTGATAATTAAAATTCGATCTCAAGAGAGTTGGCGAATACTCTGAGACTTGCTCGCTAAATAGGCACTAGAATTATATTGGTTCAAAATTTAAAATAAAAAAAAAGCGAAACGAAAGTTATAGTTATATTTTGAAAAACAACTGTCAGAACGAAATTTTCAAAAATCTGTATGAAACCGGTAGGTTTTGCCAAAAATCGGTATTCAGTATATACCGATTCTTGGATAAAAATTTGCCCAAAAATCGGTATGAATACCGAAAAATCGGTAGGTGTGGCATCTATGCTTACGTTCGAACATTAGTACGTTCGCTTCGCTGATGTTTCCCCCGATTGCTGCTAACTTTTTTCGAGTTTATCCGAAGCTTACTTCCTGATGCTTTACGAGTTGAACTACCGATAGCATCGTTGCCGTTTGAGTTTAACGAAATGAAATCGTTCTGCAAAGAAGGGCAAAGTACGAGTATGTAGACTCGCGATTTAATAATCTCTGATTTGCCAAAACAGCCTGCTCCTGAGATCTTGAGCTGATTCGTTAGGATAGGACACGGTGAAGTTCGCTCCGGGAGTTGTAGGAAAGGCCCTGTGGTATCCTGATGAACGTAGTGAATTGCTAGAGTATGAAAGCTATAAAAAGAAGGCATAGTCGAGAGCAGAGTTCAGTATAGAGAGGACCAGCAAGCAGTACAGATGGAAATATCACAGGCCCTAAAGCAGGCAGACGAAGATGTAAGGCGGGAAGAGGAGCAGATTTCGCTGGAGGAACAACGGGACATTGCTGAGTCCCTCTAGCTGAACAAAGCTTAAAGTCCGGATGGCATCTTTAACGTGCAGTGAAAGCCGCGCTCATGGAACACCCCAAAATGTTCCGTTCATCACTGCAACAATACGTGGTTGAGAGGGTCTTCCCAGACGTGTGGAAGCGGCAGCGATTGGTGCTCCTGCCACTACCGGGTAAGCCACCAGGTGACCCATCAGCTTATCGCCCGAGTGACTCCAAATCGCGATGATAAACAAAACACGACGGCCAAAGCGCGATCCCAGAGGCTGTTCACGACGATGCTGACGACTGACGAAGTTTGACTGCGTGGTAATGGACGACGAAACCTACGTCAAAGCCGACTACAAGCAGCTTCCGGGACAGGAGTTTTATACGGCAAAAGGAAGGGGAAAGGTAGCAGATATTTTCAAGCACATGAAACTGTCAAAGTTCGCGAAGAAGTATCTGGTTTGGCAAGCCATCTGTACCTGTGGCTTGAAAAGCAGCATTTTCATAGCTTCCGGGACTGTCAACCAAGAAATTTACGTGAAAGAGTGTTTGAATAAACGTCTGCTGCCTTTCCTGAAGAAACACGGTTGTTCCGTACTGTTTTGGCCTGATTTGGCATCTTGCCATTACGGTAAAAAGGCCATGGAGCGGTACGCCGCCAACAACGTGCAGGTGGTTCCCAAGAACAAGAACTCTCCCAACACTTCAGAGCTCCGCCCAATCGAGAAATACTGGGCTATTGTCAAGCGGAATCTAAAGAAGACAAAAAAAACTGCTAAGGACGAGCAGCAGTTCAAGGCAAACTGGCTTTCTGTGGCGAAGAAGGTGGACAAGGTGGCTGTACAAAATCTGATGGCAGGGGTTAAGCGTAAGGCCCGGCAATTCGGATTTGGAAAAACGGAAGCCTAACTGAATATTTTTCCTGAATTTTATACTAATTAAACTTGAAAAAGAAATTTAATTTGATTTTTTTAAATAAACGATTCAACTAAAATAGTACAGTTTTTTCATTATTAATTGATCTTGGTCGTTGAAAGTCGTTGACTCAATGACAGATAAGAGAGAACTCAGTTTCATTGTTTAATTTTTCTAAAATTTCAGATTGATCCTAACAAATCGATAACTACCGGGAAAAGTTCAGTTCACATTTGCCCTCAACCGGCCAAACTTGAACGTTCAAAAGAGCAAACCAAAGTACCCACCCGGTTTCACCTAGTAGCAACAATTTGATTTTTCCGCCAAGAAGTGAAATAATCCTAGGTCTCTCCTCGCGCAAACACGCAATACATTTTCCGTACTTGAAAAATTACCACATCCACCCCATCAATCAGCCTCGAAATCCTGCTAAATCACTGGTAATCTCCAGTCATTGTCGATTACGCCCGACCGTTAGGACCTTAAACGTCTGCATTCTGGCTTTTTTCTGTTGTTTGGTCCTGATCTCGAATTGGTTGGAATTTTCTCTGAGCCGGCCTTTCCTTTTTCTTCAAGTGTTGGGCTCGATAATACCCATGTTTCGACTTTGCCCGGCAAAATATTAGCCCATAACTTCGGATCAACCAGAAGTAAAGTCAACTTTTGCCAGCTAAGTTTTGATGACTGCTTTGGCTGCCGCGCCAGAATCCTCGACTAGCCAAATGGAGCTGGTCACGCGAAAAGACCATTCCGGGTCAGCAGCAGTTTATTTTTTCCCCTTCCCCGAGTTCTGAAGCATAAGGTTGGGTTTGAAGATTTGGTGGGCGGAGGGTAAATGACAGGTGACCCCATAGCCTAGTCAAGGACTCCGGTTAGTCCGGCTAGCTGGATGAAGGTTCCTGCTTGATAGGGACGGAACCGTGAAAAACACGCTGCGCCTTTCGAGTATGAAATAAAAAACCGATTCCCGCGGTAAGTGAATTGTTGGCACACTAGTTAATGGTAACGCAGAAAGACAGAATAAAAAAAAAGGAATAATTTCATTCGCGTGTCCTCGAGAGAGACCACACAAAGTTTTCGTTCGAATAGAGGCTTATCTATGGAGGAAAATCTGTTGACAACAGTAGTCCGGATCAGTTTGAAAAAATATCGAATTTAAAATCTAAATCTGAGATCTGGAGCTGAATTCTGAATCTCAAATCTGAATTTGAAATCTGAATCTGAAATCCAAATCTGAATTTTTATTCAGAAATCTGAATCTGAAATCTGAATCTGAAATCTGAATCTGAAATCTGAATCTGAAATCTGAATATTAAATCTGAATCTGAAATCTGAATCTGAAATCTGAATCTGAAATCTGAATCTGAAATCTGAATCTGAAATCTGAATCTGAAATCTGAATCTGAAATCTGAATCTGAAATCTGAATCTGAAATCTGAATCTGAAATCTGAATCTGAAATCTGAATCTGAAATCTGAATCTGAAATCTGAATCTGAAATCTGAATCTGAAATCTGAATCTGAAATCTGAATCTGAAATCTGAATCTGAAATCTAAATCTGAAATCTGAATCTGAAATCTGAATCTGAAATCTGAATCTGAAATCTGAATCTGAAATCTGAATCTGAAATCTGAATCTGAAATCTGAATCTGAAATCTGAATCTGAAATCTGAATCTGAAATCTGAATCTGAAATCTGAATCTGAAATCTAAATCTGAAATCTGAATCTGAAATCTGAATCTGAAATCTGAATCTGAAATCTGAATCTGAAATCTGAATCTGAAATCTGAATCTGAAATCTGAATCTGAAATCTGAATCTGAAATCTGAATCTGAAATCTGAATCTGAAATCTGAATCTGAAATCTGAATCTGAAATCTGAATCTGAAATCTGAATCTGAAATCTGAATCTGAAATCTGAATCTGAAATCTGAATCTGAAATCTGAATCTGAAATCTGAATCTGAAATCTGAATCTGAAATCTGAATCTGAAATCTGAATCTGAAATCTGAATCTGAAATCTGAATCTGAAATCTGAATCTGAAATCTGAATCTGAAATCTGAATCTGAAATCTGAATCTGAAATCTGAATCTGAAATCTGAATCTGAAATCTGAATCTGAAATCTGAATCTGAAATCTGAATCTGAAATCTGAATCTGAAATCTGAATCTGAAATCTGAATCTGAAATCTGAATCTGAAATCTGAATCTGAAATCTGAATCTGAAACATGAATCTGAAATCTGAATCTGAAATCTGAATCTGAAATCTGAATCTGAAATCTGAATCTGAAATCTGAATCTGAAATCTGAATCTGAAATCTGAATCTGAAATCTGAATCTGAAATCTGAATCTGAATCTGAAATCTGAATCTGAAATCTGAATCTGAAATCTGAATCTGAAATCTGAATCTGAAATCTGAATTTGAAATCTGAATCTGAAATCTGATTCTGAAATCTGAATCTGAAATCTGAATCTGAAATCTGAATCTGAAATCTGAATCTGAAATCTAAATCTGAAATCTGAACCTGAAATCTGAATCTGAAATCTGAATCTGAAATCTGAATCTGAAATCTGAATCTGAAATCTGAATCTGAAATCTGAATCTGAAATCTGAATCTGAAATCTGAATCTGAAATCTGAATCTGAAATCTGAATCTGAAATCTGAATCTGAAATCTGAATCTGAAATCTGAATCTGAAATCTGAATCTGAAATCTGAATCTGAAATCTGAATCTGAAATCTGAATCTGAAATCTGAATCTGAAATCGGAATCTGAAATCTGAATCTGAAATCTGAATTCAAAATTTAAACAATCTTAATTCAAATTCCGATCCAAAGTCAGAAAGCTCAAATCTACTTGAAGGGGTTTCGATCCTGCCACATTAACAGGTTGGTTTGTGGCATAACGGGGACCAGTCAGAGAATAAAATATGCTGGGCAAGTGGATGACCATAATTAGGACAGGCTGATACATAATGTACGGCTGAAAGTTTTCAATTTTTATATAGCTTTTATTTTTTATTTTTGCTCGCCGGCCTTCCCCAACGTCAACCGGAATGAGGTGTTTGATGGCGTGCTCAAAATTTTCGCCATTACGATGGTTGCCGTCCTGGTCCTGGCGTGACGACGCTAGAAATGGCGCGACGCGGAGAGAGATCGATTTGCTTTTTCATTTTTCTATGGAGGTCGCAAAAGTCCATAATGTGGCTCCCAGCGGCTTCTGTTGATGAGTTTTGATTATTAATAGATTGGAAGAATGTTTTTTCGCTTGTTATTTTCGCCACGAATGCTAATGACCTGCTCGGACCCAGGGTTTTACTACGGTGTTCATAAATTTGAACTTAGGCTAATCGCACAGAAGGCATCTACGAAGCCATACGGTAAGGCGATCCTGAAACGCTGACGATTTCGTTTTCAAAGTTTTCCATCAATTATAGAAGCATTAATCTTTTGAGTAATGGCAAACGTCCATTCCAGGTAATGTGTCCTTTATTACATTTTTGGTACCACCTTTTCGTCAATGTCTTCATCTATCCTTTAAGGTCATTTGTTCTGCAATGAATATACAATAATTTTGCTGGACATATAGTATTGGATACTGAGCCATTTAAGAAGCTTATCGACAAAGCAGTTCTGAGCAGGGATGCCAGGTGTTGAGGATAAAAAATCTGGGCAATTTTAAAAAAAAGTCTGTGTGTGTCTGTGCACAAGGAAGATTGCAATTTTGATACTGAATAACAATTTTTTTGATGCGTGTGAGCGGGGAGGGGGGGGGGGGGGGGGTTGCGTTGTATTCGGGTTATTTTCATTTTCGAGTTGAGAACTACATAACTAACACTGTTTCACTGTTTCCTACCACGTACCATGCCGAAAAAAAAGTTTATGAATGATCATAGTACATGAAAAATAACAAGTAGGTCATTGCGCTTAACCTCACTCGAAAGCTCTGTGTATGTACACAGCATGCTTGCATATCAACAAAAATAGTTATGAAAATTTGTCAGTTTTATATGGAATAGCAATCAAAATTATTAATTTATCCGTCGATAGCCATTCGATTCTTTTGAGAAGGGCTTCAGATTAAAGATTGATTCTTCAGGCTCACCGGAAACTATTTTATGCATTGGATTTTCGGATCTGAACCATGAGTAATGAGCATTCAAAAGAAGTTTTCATCGTTTTCCCTCTTTTTTTGAAAGCAAGCAATGTAATATTTTCTTCTATCTATGTCAAACATTTGATAAATGATCGTAAATACTTCGTATATCTGTGATGAAAAGTCAAATTGTTTGAATTTTTATCCAAATCACAAAGGAAAAAGGCCACACAAGGTAAAAAATATCATCAAATTTTAGTTTTTAATCGAGAAAAAGCCCATTGCATATTTCATTTAGCGGTGTTGAAAAGCCAAATATTGTTCGTTGCATTAAAATGCATCAGTGCATATTTTTCTCATAATTTTATTTCTTGTCAATTTCAAGAAAAATATGCCGTACCCTAAGTTGCAATGGGTTAACGGCTGCGGTGTGTATGTTTGTGAAAATGATGGATCAACCCATCATTTTCCTGACCGTGTCGTTACACACAATCTTGTTAAACATGGTGTCATAATATGGCCTAAATTAGAAGAGGAGCTGGACATCTTTATTTAGTTTAAATTCAGCAGTAGGTTCAAAGATGTCTATTTTTTTTTCATGATCCATGTTGATAAGATGAATGGGAGTTGAAACACTTGCCCTCCCTTCCGCAGAACAATCGCAACATTTGGTAGTGAAAGTATCACAATTTACCATAATAAAAGTTGATACTTTCAATAGGGCATAATTCGTTTGGTTAGGTAGTTAGATGGTTTAGTCTTGTAGAATTAAAAATAGAGAAAACGTGTGAAAAGTATTACGATGTTAGGTAAAGGTTATGGTATTCGCCTGCCCAATGCTCTAGTAAGTGTGTATTTGCGGTTTATGAATTTCGTTGGCTTATTCTTAAATCAAGCATTTTACAAGAACTAGAGGCTCATTGGATGGGAATGCTGTTGTTGGAAAATGTTATATTTCATTTGGTAAGACGTTTTTTTGCTTTTTATTTAATTATTCATTTTTAGCAAATCTTTACGTTTTTCGGTTTAGTTTGAAATTCATCTATGGAAGTATATATTAGAATGTACGGTTTTGAAGAATAACAATGAGTAGGTAGTCCTAATTACTGATTTCGGGCATTTTACAATAGGCATGCGGTATATTTTAATAGAACCCCTATGTAGATTTTTTGTAAATTATGATGGATTTTAACATTCAACTATGTGAGGTAGGTAGGGTACGGTAAGATGTGCTCTTATATCCATATTCTGCTAAATTTTCATGATTTTGTGATGTTGTGATAGGAATAAGGTAGCTTACTTCTACTATTAATTTGAGCTAGAATTTTTATTAGTTTGAAATAGGCTTGCTCCAAAAAGCAAAACAAACTCTCACATCCATATTTTGGTAAAATAGTATGATTAGCAATGAAATGGAAAAACTCTAAAAAGAAAAACAAAAATTTCAAAATTTAGAAAATGAAAGGCAAAAAATTAGGGAAAAACAGCAAATAACACTTCAATTACTTTATGCATGAACTAATTCCTTCCTTTATATTTCTCTTTCCTCTCCTTTTCTCTTTCTTTTATTTTCATATACCCCTGCGCATACGATTCGGAGTCATATGATGACTGGACCCCGAGACAACTATCACGAAACCCATCACACATACCAGTGGAATTGGGGCGGAGACACCAAGCAGACGTTCAACAGACGACGACGAAGGAAGGAAAAACATATAAGATAAGTTAAAATGATTCCTTTAATAACACAAAAATTAAATGTAGTTAGATGCGTGGGGAGTATGTAGAGGCCAGTCTCGAACCCGCCCATGTCCTTCCTCCAACTGGTATCGGGAGGGGTTGGTTTATTATCTTGAACTGCATTTTATCCATATTCCATGGATATAATGAAGTGCTTGATGGTTTAACCAACGTCTCAAGATCGCTTACTATTCTACGCTGCCTTCTCTAAACTTTAAATTTTCTTCTCCAAACTATTCTAATTTTCATTTCCAGCGTCAGCTCCCCGAGCTATTTAAACCCCAATAAAAAAAAAAAAAAAAAAAAAAAATATTTCTTGTCAATTTCAAGAAAATATGATTTTTTGATAAATTCCATTTATTTGCCAGTTTTTTTCATAACTATTTTTCGGGGCCTCTTACCAATACGTTGAAAGAGAGCGGAATGGCCTACTTTGTATATTTCAAAGTACTATGATGAATGATTGGTTTCATGAATACAAGCGAGATTTACAGTCTAATCTAGCACTTACGGATCAAATCCGATACATGAATATTGATTTCATCACTCAATTTCAAAAGTCTGTAAAATCTGGGCACTCTCAGCAAAAATCTGGGCAAAATCTGTGTCTGACCAATATCTGGACGAAGGGTCAAAAGTCTTGGTTTTACAGACAAATCTGGGCACCTGGCAACCCAGGTTCTGAGTCTTGTTGTTGACGATGTTGACGTTTCTTCCCCTTTGAAAATATCTTTCTATAAACGTCCAAAGGTCATAACGTTAAATCCCTACCCCATCATTTTGATGTTTCGATTATAAAATGCTATTAAGAAAATGCGTATAAATGGTTCGTTTCTCTCATGATTTGGTGACTTTTTTTAACATTGACAGTTAAATTTAACGGTCCAGTACTTACTGGCTTGACAAAACGAGGAGCCGAACGCGCTCAAGTTTCAACAATTGAAAGCGCGATCCGGTTTGGACATTCGGTCGTCAAATTCTTCCACCAGACGATAAAACATCACATAAAAGTATGCCACACAGCTCCTTCTGTTTCATATTACTCGGAGACTGCAAGGACACCAAATACTCATACATCCGCGGAGCCACAAATGTATTCTCACGGGATCAGACAGGGATTTATGCATTCCAGCAAATGATACATCAGTTTAACGACCTCACAGAGATTGGCGGAAAGTCCTGAATCCTTGCCCGTCGTCGACGACGTCCTTTGCCACGAATTGCCTCACTTGCCAAACATGCATTAAAAAACCTATACTCTTGCCAGGACTCAGTACATCGCCGCGGTTTACGATCCCTGATTTTTCGGGTTTTTTTTTATGAATAATGCTGCTTGCAACTCGGGACCCGGTCACATGACGGAGAAATATTGGCTACTCGAACAGTAAACATCGCTGTTGGAAAAAATTTCGGCAACACGCGTTTAAACTCTTTCACATTAAACACCGGGAGATTGATGGGTTGGAAGTGAAATGCGAAAAAAAATGGAATCAATATGGTCCAGTTTGTACGATGGGAAACTGATTTAGAATTTGTAAACTAATCCGGAATCATCGAGGAAAAAGTTCAATTCAAGAGAGGGTTTAAATCGTGTGCCTTGAAAAACAGTACAAATAGGTTTTGATACGGTTTTTGCTTAGTGTTTTACATGTCTTTTATAACATTTGATTTTATTAAGTTTGTAGAATCTTAACTCTGAGGCTTAGACACAAAATAGAAAAAATGAAACGCATAAGAGGTCTCACGTCAAACGCAAAATTATTCTTAACTCTCACACCCCATGGTTGAGCACACTTGTCATCACGTCCTTTTCATGCCCTATTTTTCACGTCTCACGTCTCAAGGGTCACGCCTCACATATCACTTTCCACGTCACACGACTCATGTTTCACGTCTAACGTCTACAGTCTTACGTTAATCGTCTATCGTCAGTCATCTATCGTCTATCGTCTATCATCTATCGTTTATCGTCTATCGTCTATCGTCTATTGTCTATCATCTATCGTCTATCGTCTATCGTCTAACGTGTATCGTCTATCGTCTACCGTCTCACGGCTGACGTGTATCGTGTATCGTCTATTGTATATCGTCTTTCGTCTATCGTCTATTGTCTATCGTCTATCATCTACTGTGTATCGTCTATCGTCTACCGTTTAACGGCTGACGTCTATGGTCTACCATCTATCGTCTGACGTCTAACGTCAACGTCAATCGTTAATCATCTATCGTCTAACTAACGAAATCGTCTATCGTTTCCCATCTATCGTCTATCGTCTATCGTCTAACGTCTATTAAACAACTTCTTCTAACGTCTTTCGTCTATCGTCTATCGTCTATCGTCAATCGTCTATCGTCTATCGTCTATCGTCAACTGTTTATCGTCTATCGTCTATCGTCTATCGTCCCACGTCCACCGTGTTTCGTGTATTGTCTATTGTCTATCGTCTATCGTCTATCGTCTATCGTCAATCGTTTATCTTATATCGTCTATTGTCTATCGTCTATCGTCTATCGTCTATCGTCTATCGTCTATCTTATACCGTCTATCGTCTATCGTCTATCGTCTATCGTCCAACGTCCACCGTGTGTTGTGTATTGTCTATCGTCTATCTTCTATCGTCTATCGTCTATCGTCAATCGTCTATCTTATATCGTCTACTGTGTATCGTCTATCGTCTACCGTTTAACGGCTGACGTCTATGGTCTACCATCTATCGTCTAACGTCGACGTCGATCGTTAATCATCTATTGTCTAACTAACGAAATCGTCTATCGTTTCCCATCTATCGTCTATCGTCCAACGTCTATCGTCTAACGTCTATTAAACAACTTCTTCTAACGTCTTTCGTCTATCGTCTATCGTCTATCGTCTATCGTCTATCGTCTATCGTCTATCGTCTATCGTCTATCGTCTATCGTCTATCGTCTATCGTCTATCGTCTATCGTCCCACGTCCACCGTGTGTCGTGTATTGTCTATTGTCTATCGTCTATCGTCTATCGTCTATCGTCTATCGTCTATCGTCTATCGTCTATCGTCTATCGTCTATCGTCTATCGTCTATCGTCTATCGTCTATCGTCTATCGTCTATCGTCTATCGTCTATCGTCTATCGTCTATCGTCTATCGTCTATCGTCTATCGTCAATCGACTATCGTCTATCGTCTATCATCTATCGTCTATGGTCTATCGTATATCGTCTATCGTCTATCGTCTACCGTCTATCGTCTATCGTCTATCGTCTATCGTCTATCGTCTATCGTCTATCGTCTATCGTCTATCGTCTATCGTCTATCGTCTATCGTCTATCTTCTATCTTCTATCGTCTATCGTCTATCTTATATGGTCTATCGTCTATCGTGTTGATTCCATGTGAATATCAAGTGTTTTAAAACATATTATTCGTTCCTCGAAGTGATGATTTGATATGCCACCTACTCTCGTCGGATGACATAGAATTATCAACGTGAAGGACCCGTGTTGAGTCAATTCAATCAGTGCATTGTGACTCATTTTGGACCAACAAATCTCCATTACCCCGTCGAGTGTATAGCTCAGACGGCGGCAACGCTATTCAAACCGTATGGAGCACATCTGTCAGATTTCCTCTCTGATTTCTCTCGTTTTGACCGATTTAAGCTTTTTTCTTCAGATTTAAGCTTTCGTCTCCTATCTTCTCAAGGTAAAAAAAGCTTAAATCTGAGGAAAAAAAGCTTAAAAACGAGATTCACGACCACTTATTTAAAAGATGTTTGTCACACGATACATAGACAAAACGTGTATCGTTGCCTCCCTCTGGTATAGCTATGCGAGGCCTCAAAGTGTGTATTTTGAATGCCTCTGATGAGAAAATTGGTGAGGATTTCAATCACTGATGCGTATAAAAGGCAGACGGCGGCAACGCTATTCAAACCGTATGGAGCACATCTGTCAGATTTCCTCTCTGATTTCTCTCGTTTTGACCGATTTAAGCTTTTTTCTTCAGATTTAAGCTTTCGTCTCCTATCTTCTCAAGGTAAAAAAAGCTTAAATCTGAGGAAAAAAAGCTTAAAAACGAGATTCACGACCACTTATTTAAAAGATGTTTGTTACACGATACATAGACAAAACGTGTATCGTTGCCTCCCTCTGATAAAAGGATCACTGCTGACAGACGGCGGCAACGCTATTCAAACCGTATGGAGCACATCTGTCAGATTTCCTCTCTGATTTCTCTCGTTTTGACCGATTTAAGCTTTTTTCTTCAGATTTAAGCTTTCGTCTCCTATCTTCTCAAGGTAAAAAAAGCTTAAATCTGAGGAAAAAAAGCTTAAAAACGAGATTCACGACCACTTATTTAAAAGATGTTTGTCACACGATACATAGACAAAACGTGTATCGTTGCCTCCCTCTGACTGCTGATCGCCGATAGGGTGTGTGCGTTAGAAGCGGCTAAGCAAGCCGTTTCGAGCAGACGGCGGCAACGCTATTCAAACCGTATGGAGCACATCTGTCAGATTTCCTCTCTGATTTCTCTCGTTTTGACCGATTTAAGCTTTTTTCTTCAGATTTAAGCTTTCGTCTCCTATCTTCTCAAGGTAAAAAAAGCTTAAATCTGAGGAAAAAAAGCTTAAAAACGAGATTCACGACCACTTATTTAAAAGATGTTTGTCACACGATACATAGACAAAACGTGTATCGTTGCCTCCCTCTGGTTTCGAGCAGAATGCAAGCAAGTGTATGCGTGGAGAATGATCTATACAAGAGCCAGAGGGAGGCAACGATACACGTTTTGTCTATGTATCGTGTGACAAACATCTTTTAAATAAGTGGTCGTGAATCTCGTTTTTAAGCTTTTTTTCCTCAGATTTAAGCTTTTTTTACCTTGAGAAGATAGGAGACGAAAGCTTAAATCTGAAGAAAAAAGCTTAAATCGGTCAAAACGAGAGAAATCAGAGAGGAAATCTGACAGATGTGCTCCATACGGTTTGAATAGCGTTGCCGCCGTCTGACAAGAGCATGAGTTCCGCGTTGTGTTCTCGGTGTTGCGGGAGAATAGCAAACTTCGGATGATCATGCTCTCTGTTTTGGTCACTGCAAGAAAGCTTTTCACATCAGCTGTTTGCCTCACACGGTGGGTGAAAACTATGATTTCATTCGACAAAATAAAAATGCAGTTTTTGTGTTTGGTGAATGTTTGGCTAAACCCGTTTATGATAAAAATTTGGATAATTTGATCGATATGGTAAAAAATATTAATGAAAAAGTAGAAAAAATTAACAAACAAATTCTAATTCCTTCAGACTTAAGAAAGCAAATTCAAACGGTTGTGCGGGAAGAATTAAAGTCTGTTTCGGGAAGCTTTTCTACGGATAGAGACGAAGTAACCAGATATCACTTACGTTTCAGTTCCAAAAAAATAAAATTGAGTGATAATGAAAAGACACCAACAATTTCATACTCAAAAATAGTCAAGTCAGCTGTTGTACAAAGTCCAGTAGCTAATTGCAATGAAACAGCTAGAAATGACAAAAATACGGTAAAAAAAGATAAATTTGAAAAATCTAATAATATCAAAAGTACTTCTCTTGCGAAATTTGAAGAAACAGTGTGTTTGAAACCAACTAAGGAACAAGAGATTAATACTACGCGTAAAGATTTACGATCTTCCTTAGATCCGGTGTCTTTGGGTGTTGTTTCTGTCCGATACATCGAATCATCTGGTGAAGTATTTGTAAGCTGTGCAACGAAAGAAAAAGCGAAAGATTTCATGACTCATTCTTTAAAAGTTTTTGGCAATAAGTATTCAGTTCAAATCAAACAACCAGCAAAACCAAAGCTAAAAGTTGTGGGATTTGAAGAAGAAAAAGATTTGAATGAACAAAATTTTTTCATTTATAAAAAAAAACAAAATAGTTTGACCGAATCTGTAATTTCGGGAGTAAAAGTTGAAAAAAATAAGAAATGGGCACATAATCCGATGATAGCTACTATCGAAGTTGATCCAGAGACTTTTGCTACATTAATTAAACGTGGAAAAGTCAATATCAGTTGGGAACGTTGTAAAATATATGAATCCATTAGTGTTTTGAGATTTTATAATTGTTGTAAATTCGGTCATAAGGCAGAATACTGTAGAGATAAAACTTGTTGTGCCAAGTGTGGTGAAAGTCACGAAGTGAATGAGTGCACTGCTCAATGTGAAAAGTGTGTGAATTGCGTTAACTTTAATCGTATAGTGAACTTGGATGCAGAAAGCCAATTAGATACTTGCCACTCTGCTTGGAGTTACGATTGTGAGATTTATAAACGGAAAGTATCAAAGGCAAGAAAATTCATTGACTACGGTAAATAGCAATCAAATTCTGATATTTCATATCTCAATGTATGTGGATTGATTAAAAATTTTAACGAAATTTGTATTGTAGCCCAGGAGCTAAAACCAAACATTATAGTTCTGGTGGAAACTCACCTTACCGAAGATTTGAATTCAAATACATTGGATATAAATGGTTACACCAAGATCCACTGTTATTCCCACACAAGGCATACTGGAGGAGACTCAATTTATGTACAGAATACTATGAAAATTGACATATTATTGAATGAATGAAATGAATTGGGTACTGGCAGCAAAAATAACTGATGGTAAAAGACAATAAGTCGTTGATGGAATATATCATTCACCAAGTGCAAGCAATGTTCGATTTTTGGATATTCTGGAAAATCTTTGGCTTTGTGAAATGACAGTAGATGAAATCGATAACATTTTTTGTTGCGATTTTAACATCAATTTCAATAACGAACCAGAGTGTAGAGAATTGAAACGTGTCATGGAGGCCTGTGGATTTCGACAAATTGTTTTTGAAGACACTCGGATAACAGTATCTAGCAGTACTAGGATTGATTTGGTTTTTACAAACGTTGATAGAGCTGTAGCGACTATTATTCCAGATTTTCGCGTGTCAGACCACGAGACAATCAGTATCTTTGCGGGAGTAGGACCTAACGAACCAGAAATCCAGCACATTGTGAATGATTGGAATCGGTATAACAGCAATGTATTTTGTGAGCTTCTTGAAACAGGTCTGTCTAGTATAAGATGCGCTGACTTCAATGAGGTTGTAAGACGTATTGATTTATTATTAAAAGATAGTGTAAATGCACTTGTAGATCAACGAAACGTTCGGAAAAAACTAGTACTAAATGGTACTAGTTCTGGTACTAAATGGTACCCCCGAGGTCTTAGAGAATTGAAAAGACGTAGAGACAGATGAATTGGACAGAAACCAAACTAATGGAAAACTGCTGTGGAAAACAATTAAACGATTGATTAGTTCAAATGCTTCCAAAGTCGATTAGATCTCGTTTAACGGAATTGAAATTATCGACGAATCTGAAATTGCTGAGAAGTTTAATGACTTCTTTATTGATAGTGTCATAGAAATTCATAATAGCATTCCTGTAAGTTCTAATGTTTGCTTGGATGAGATTATCTATAATAGTGGAAATTTCAGTTCATTTGAAACAGTAACTAGTCAACAATTTGACGAAATAGTGAAAAACATGAAACCCACAGCGGGGATTGATAATATATCTCTAAGAGTTTTTAAAGACTCATTACCGGTTTTGGCCAATCCATTGAGACATATTATAAATACGAGTCTACGATTAGGGGTGATACCAAATACGTGGAAGTGTTCGACTGTTATTCCTATTCAAAAGGTGAAAAATACCCGAGAGGCAAAATTGTGCCGTCCGATAAATATGTTGGAAATACAAGAAAAGGTGCTAGAGTTAGCAGTAAAAACCCAGTTGCTACGTTTTATTGAGTCCAAAGGAATATTGATTGCCGAACAGTCTGGATTCAGAAAACAGCATTCAACAGAATCTGCAGTAAATTTGATTCTACGAAATTGGAAGACCAACATTGAAAATGGTAGTTATACAGTTGCGGTGTTTCTAGACTTCAAGAGAGCTTTTGAAACTATCGATCGCCTACAGTTAATAAAAGTGTTAGAAAGAATTGGTATCAACGGAACAGTTTTCGAGTGGTTTAATAACTTCTTAGATAATAGAATGCAAAGAACAAAATATGGTTCATCTTACTTGCGATACAGGGAAAATAAACTAGGTGTCCCCCAAGGCAGTGTATTGGGTCCCTTGTTATTCATACTGTACATCAACGACATGAAAAATTGCCTACGCTATGGTCGCCTCAAACTTTTTGCGGATGATTCAGTGTCCTACTGGAATGGTGAGGACTTACAACTCGTTATACAGGAAGCAAATCCTGATTTGAAAAATGTAACAGAGTTTTTGAAACACAGGAAGTTGTGCCTGAATCTCGATAAAACCAACTGGATGATTATTGGTAACCGCAAACTCGTAGAGTGTTCAAACCTGTTGATTGATGGTTGTGCAATCGAAAGAGTACATCAGGTTAAATACCTAGGAGTACAAATAGATGAAAAGTTAAATTTTGTAGCTCACATCTGTCGTGATTTGTGGCTTGTTTTGCCACACGTCTCAGATCAGCATTAGTGCTGATCCGTTTCCCCGTCTTCTCTAATTTGGCACTCATGCGGACTTTTGATGCGGACCCTTGATGCGGACCCTTGATGCGGACCTTTTGATGCGGACCCTTGATGCTGACCCTTGATGCGGACCCTTTGATGCGGACCCTTGATGCGGACCTTTAATGCGGACCCCTGATGTGGACCCTTGATGCGGACCTTTTGATACGGACCCTTTGATGCGGACCCTTTGATGCGGACCCTTTGATGCAGACCCTTGATGCGGACCCTTGATGCGGCCCTTGATGCGGACCCTTGATGCGGACCCTTGATGCGGACCCTTGATGCGGACCCTTGATGCGGACCTTTGATGCGGACCCTTGATGCGGACCTTTGATGCGGACCCTTTGATGCAGACCCTTGATGCGGACCCTTGATGCGGACCCTTGATGCGGACCCTTGATGCGGACCCTTGATGCGGACCTTTGATGCGGACCCTTGATGCGGACCTTTGATGCGGATCTTTGATGCGAACCTTTGATACGGACCACCAAGCACAAGCACTACTTGTTGCTCATAAGAGCTCCGATTTCAGAATGACGTCTTAAGCGAACAGGTTGCTTTATTTATAGCGAGTGATACCCGCGCGTCACGTTTAAAATACTCGGGTGGGCAGAGGAAAACGCGAGTGGATTTTTTTCTTTCTTTTCTTCTTACCAGAACGCGCGTTCGCGTTGCTATGGGTTTCAGACCAAAAGTGCATAGGGTTACCAACGGACAAATATTGTATTAAATTTAACTATATATATTTTTTTTATTTATTATTATTATTATTATTTCCAGTTCTAGTACATTATCCTACAACATCGACTACACTATAAAGAAGATTGCCATGAAATATGGAGTACTCTGTCGGATAAGCAGATATATGACTTTCTGGTCAAAAGTAATCTACGTGAAGTCTGTTATAATACCACACTTCGATTATTGCGCTACAATATTGCTTCATGCGTCAGATACGCAAACAAAAATAAGATAATGCGGGTAGTGATGCAATCGATACACGCCTAGTGCCTTAATGCTCGATATGCTTCAATGGCTGTCAGTGAAACAGAGAATTGCGTATAACAGCTTGATTTTTGTATACAAGATGAAGAACGGAATGTTACCAGCTTACTTGGCTGATGGTTTGCAGTACGGACACGAAATACATAGATACAATACAAGAAGAGCACGAGAATTCAGATTGCCTAATATAAAAAAAGACAGGGAGTAAGACGAATAAGTCGTACGTAGTCGTATAAGAAATGGAGTAAATAATGTTCCATAGGATAGGATCCATAGGATAAAATGTCCCTCCCACTTCTAAAGAAGCGTATGGGGTGGAGGAAGGACCCAAAAGGGCCTGTGGGACCATCACAAAAAAAAAAAATAATTTAATTTCTTATTATTAAAAAAAATGAATATTGAACAGGCGTAATATCTGTGAAGGAACATAATGAATAATATTCAAAGAGAAATAGCTAAACGATGTTAAGCGTGCATTGAAGAGAAGAAGGGATGCAAAAAAAGGACCGATCATTCAGTAAACGAGTTTCCGGAATAATGGTTGTTGCGTTATAAATGTAGTGAAGAAAGTGTGAATTAGGCAAAGAACTATTCCGGTATTGTGAAAATACGTGGATCATGTTTCGAGTACGACACTAGGATTATCACTTGCTTAACTCTTAGCAATACATACAAAGATCCAATAAATCTGAATTGAAATGCGTTTAACTTCTAACGTTCTAGGTCTTGTTTCTTACTTCTCACCTCACATTTAACATCTCATTTTTCACGTCCACGTCTCTCGTATCAGTTCTCACTTCTCTCGACCCATTTCTCACGTCTCACGTCTTACTTTTCATATCTTTGGTAACAGGTATCACGTGTCATGTTTCATGTCTCAAGTTTTAAATATCATATCTTATGACTCATATCTCAGTTCTAGGGTTCCATGTCACAGGTTTCATGTCTCTGATTATATGTCTAATAGTCTCAAGTTTTAAAGCCAATCCCAGTCTCAACCAAGGTGTGTATATAAATATAGGAGGTGTAAGAATATTAAAATTTCTCAATTCAGCCATTTTGGTTTTGCTACTGCGGAGTTCGTGGAGCTTGTTTGCCAACATAGGCCTTAGTTCAAACAAATTTACCGATGATTAACTTATCCCAGATTAAATTCCGTTCCATACGTACTGCTGACAAGACTTGGCCTGAAAAGGCATCTGCATCTCACTTCAGTAAACTCTGAACGATAACGATAACGATTAACGAGAGCTTTTCTCTAGATCCATTTATAGTTTGTGAGGTTTGACATGATTTTGGTCCATCAGCACGTAGCCTGTTTATCCCTTAAATTTCTTCGTTACCGCTGGAGAGTAGCATTTAAATAATTGATGAGTACCTACTTTTGCCCGTAAAAAACAATTTCAAACTGATTCCCGCTCCATCAGACCGAGGATTCTCGTAAATGCTAATGTTCATCCATTGTTTTTTCTCTCTCTTTTCGGTCGAATCGTCATAGTTTTACGGCAGTGTAAATAGAACGAATAAAAGCACCCGGGCTCCTTTTACTACCAATGATTCCGGGAGCTTAACAGGGTTTTAGAATTACAATTTGAGACTTATTTCATGGCAGCTTTTGGATTTTTATTGATCCTCCCGAGCAATTGGAACATTAAAAACGCATTGAACATTTTCCGTTCTTTGCCGGCGCACAGTGCTGGACCAGCCAATGGAAAATATAAAGCTCCCGAGGCACGGCAGCGAGACGGCAAGATGTTAAAACATGTAACAAATCTCGTTTGGAGTTGGCTCCCCGCTCCGTTTTCCGAAAAGGGAAATATTGTTGCCACCGACAAACTTTTTGATGTGTCTCGGCAGCCCCCGCCACCCAGAAGGACTCCTATATCAGGAATATCAAAATCACGGCAAACCAGCTCGAAAAAAAACCTTCCAAAAACAAAACCTATTAAAAAGCGTGCGGTGTCGTCCCGGGTGCAGACATGCGGGCGTATGAGGGAGATGGAGAGTCAGAGGGAAAGGGAGAGATGGAACGTATACCGTTAATGTACGTTTCAATGTCAATGTCTGCGACAACGCTAAGCAAACATAAAATAATGTTTTATTACCACCACCCAGCAAAGGGTGTCCTTCGCGAAATTGAAAAAAAAAATGCTGTGCAAAAGTACTCACTGGATTTACTTTTGTAAAATTTTGAGTACAAGTACTTCAGAGTGTATTGTTTACACTGTGATTTATTGCTGTCAGGTTTTTGAAAATTTGAACAAACAGGAAGGGGTATTTCGGAATGTGACCCTAAGAAATCACAGGCCAATTATGGATAATGAAACTCATGTCGAAGTGAACATCCGGCAACTTCCGGGCAACTGTTCTTCGCCGCCCAGCTACAGTTTGATGTACTTTTTATGGAGAAAGTATGGATATTTTCTGCCGCGCTTTTCCCGTGGTGTAACTTCATGTGAGACACCCTTTCAGTTTAAACAGGACTGTTAAGAAAGAATGATACGAGCATCCATTTTTTCTTTGAAGCCATTTGTGCTTAAAAATACCATTTGAAGGTTGATAGGGTGTTCACGATTTAATTGCCACACACAAACCGAACGTGTGTAGGATATCCCAATGTCGGGGGGTGTCCGAGTTGTGCCGCTTTCTAAGAGGGAAACTGCGGGGATAAGACTTTACCTTCCTCGTAGCGGATCTCGAGGGAAGAGGGTTAACCATTGTCGGGGGATACCCACGGGTAGAGAGGCTCTCGACGCCGGGCGAGCCTCTCAAGTCGGTGTAGGATGTCGTCACCGTCGGGAAACATCCGAGTCGTAGCGTTCCAAGTCCCGAATGTGTGCCGTGACAGGCGCGAAACTAGGATAAGCTGCTCTCGATTTGGCACACAACGGGCAGGAAAATCCGCGGGCCAAAAATCCTAGGGTTGCCAACCAAGGGGGATAAAGAAGACCGGACAACGGTCGGAGTAGACTGACCCCATCGACGGGGGGCTTTCGAGTAGAGTGCATCCGACCCCACGGTTTGAAGTTACAAAGATAAGACAATACCTTCTACGTAGCGGATGCCGTGGGTGCGCCGCGTTCGTGAGTAGGATGCTCCACCTTCGGGGAGTATCCGAGTAGAGCGGTTCTCAACGACAGAAGCTGCGGAGATAAGACATGACCTTCTTCGCAGTGGAAATCGTTGGGAAAGGGTTATTCTACGTTCGGGGAATACCCACGGGAAGAGTGGCTCTCGACGCCGGGCGAACCATTCGAGTCGGTGTAGGATGACGTCTTCGTCGGGAATCATCTGAGTCGTTGCGTTAAGTCCCGCGCGTGTGCCGTGACAGGCGCGAGTCTAGGATAAGCTGCTCTCGATCAGACACACGACGGGCAAGGTGGCAAACCTCGAACCCTGAAGATAAGAGGTCGGTCCTCGAGTCGTTAGAGGAGAGGTCAGGCCTCAAACCTTCAGGCAGAGAGGTTTGTGTGGTAAACCCCGAGTCTTTATGATAAGGGGTCGGGTCTCGAGTCGTAAGAGGAGGGACCAGGCCCCTTACCAACAAGAGGAGGGGTACAAGTGGTCACCTCGAGTCATTACGAGGAGAGGTCAGATTTCAAGTCGTTAGAGGAGAGATCGGGCCTTGAATCGTGCAGAGGAGAGGTAAACCTCGAGTCGATGCGAGGAGGGGTCGGATCTCAAGTCGTTAGAGGAGAGATCAGGCCTCAAGTCGCGAAGAGGAGAGGTTTGTGTGGGAAACTCGAGTCATTGCGAGGAGATGTCGGTTCTCAAGTCGTTAGAGGAGAGTTCAGGCGTTGAGTCGTAAGGATGAGAGGTTTTGCTGAATGTGGTTTCGTTAATGAGTATTGCCTTGGAGCGCATTAGCGCGAATAGACCTCCCACTATTGAAGTATAGTGTACTAAACAGTTCGAGGTGGGAACCAGGTCTGCGGCCCCAGGTGGAGTTTAGGGAGTAGGGGGTATACACGGAGTATATCATGAGTCTTCCCATTGTACCCATGGACTCAGAGTAGCAAACTGGGGGACGCGGTGGCTCGTCGTGCCTTGGAATACAATCCGTAAACCGGGATTTACCACCTGAGGTTACTAACTAAAAAAAAAAACACACAAAATTGATTCGCAAAATTCCAGTTTTTAGTTATCCGAATGCCATAAAATTTTCGGGGATTGAAAAATAGCCATTAAAATGCCCGCACCTTGGCCTTAACCCCGGCAATAAGATTCTGCACAACCTGTGAATCAACCGTTTTTTGCATGTAAACCCATACTTTCTTCAGTTCCTCGACTGTCTTTACTACCTTAGATCGTTTAAGAAGGTAATGCTCCATAATCGCCCAGTACTTCTCGATGGGACGGAGCTCCGGAATGTTGAGATGGTTGATCATTTTTGGCCCGAAATTGACCTTATTGTCCGCATACCACTTCAGCACGTCCTTGGAGCAATGGCATGAGGCCAAATCCGGCCAGAAGATTATTGGGACGTTGTGGGCCTTCAGGAGAGGAAGCATGTTTCATGTACACCTGTCCGTTCATCGTGTCCTGGGTCACGGAAAGTGCACTCCGCTTCCCGCACGTGCAGATGGCTTGCCAAACCAGAAATTAATTCAGAAATTTGGACATCTTCTGAGTGCGGACATGCTCCGGAACGCTGAACTTATCCTTGGCCGTGAAAAACAGGTTGCCGGGGATCTGTTTGAAGTCGGCCTTCACATATGTTTCGTCGTCCATGATGCAGCATTCAACTTTCGTCAGCATGTTGAGGTACAACTTCCTGGCACGGGTTATGGCGGATTTGTTCTGCTTCTCGTAGCGATTAGGGGCCTTTTGTACCCTGAACGTTCGAAACCCAGCCTTAGTTTTGGTCTTCTTCTTCACTTTTGGGCTTCCGATCTGTGGTCAATCGATCCTCGGACCGCTTAATCACTCGCTACATCGTGAAATTCGCGATTCCCAACGTTTTAGCGATGGATCGATGCGAGAGATCCTTGTTCTCGTGATGAATGCGCATGATTTCATCACGAACAAGCTGTTTAATGGACTCCAATTCCGCGCGTTTTGATCACAGGATTTTAAAACTCTCAGGATGTAAACATTTCACTGTGAACTAAATCCACAAAAATTTTCATTGAATTCTACCCAACGGTTAAAAAGTTAGAGCAATTTCGTAGACGTTCGTTGAAAATTACGAGCAAATGCACTTTCTTCTTGACAGTGCTCTTCGAAGTCCTTGGAAACATCTCAGCCAAAAAACATAAAATTGATTCAAAACGGTCGTTGGGACTTTACACACGTTTCAAGGCTTAACTTGACATCAGTTCATCTGTGGACTCATGTTATTGTAGTCATGTTTTCTTTTTCATTTCTGGTTTTCCAGTTTTCACGTTCTAAACAGTAGGTATACCAATATTGAGAAAACATTGATTGAAGGTTATATTCATCAGTGGTTATATCCAGTTCCAACAAAGGTAGTTGTTATGATTTTCCAGTTAAAATGATCCAAAATACGAGCAAACTGAACCAAAACGGCTCTTTTTGGCTTCGGGGATCCGTTTGTGGCTTTGCTTCGGAAGAAAAAATAGGCATCAGAAAATAAATTTGAAACCTTAACATGGCTTTGATTGAATATCTTTTCCCGTTCGACAAAACTGAAGCAAATCCCTGCCACAGCTTGGGAAAAGTGGGAGGATGAATTTTTGCCTTTTTTTTCCTGGATTTATTTTTTTATCAAAATCAATCGGATGGGAGTTTTGTTTCGGTATATCAGCAACATCCGGAGAGTGTCGAGAAAAAGAGAAGAAAAAAAAAGATTCGATATGATGCCTAAAATTGATTTTCAAATGATACGATCTAGGTGGCTGTATCGACAAAAAAAAGTGTGGAGGGTGGAAAAATCAACGGTTCCGGTTCGTCTGTCTCCCTCCCGTTTGACACCGCAGGAAGGGATATATTAGAAATTATTATTGATTCCTGCTTCATTGATACCCAGACGAAATGCCATAATCCGCCCACAATCGCTTTGACGGGGAGGATGTTGAAAGTGTACCTACCCTATTTTGAGCCGAATTTAATTGGAGTTTTTATTTTTTTCCCTTTGGTGCAATCAGGGATGCCTTAATCGTTATTGGGAAACTCTTAAGCACTCGCCGCCATCATTCCCATCGCAATCGATCACTTTCAATTAGGGTGAATAATGAAACGTTGAATGGGATTTCTCGCTTTCATCATGGTCCTGTTGCTGCTCTCCAAGTGTTGCCGTTACAAATTACTTCCCGATCGATCGGCGGCACACTTATCGCTGCAAACATACCCCAGGTACCTCCCAATAACTAGGACTAGACTTCATTCACGAACGACGGCAAACCATTTTCCCGCAATCGATGGAAATAATCTTGATGGCATTCACCAAGCGGTTGACGTTTCGCTTGATTACGTTGAGCATGTTGATGGTCCAGGCTAGGGGTCGGCAACCTTTTGAGCCAGCAGAGCCTAAAATAACTATTTTCATTATTTCATAATAAGTTGGAAAGAGCCACAATATTTTAACTGTACTACAGAAGAGAACCTTAAATGTAAGAGAAACGACATTTGAATCATAAAATTCTTCCCAGCATAACAAGATGACCCAGTAGACTGAGTCGACTTAAGGTCATTATTTAATTTCTCAAACCCTGGGGTCTGGAAAGCTTTGTTTTGGTACTTAACTTGTGCATGCTTTGTTAAATGTTAAAGTAAAATTTATAGGAGTAAATTTTAGCTTTAAGGTTTGTATGGGAAAACTGAATTTTTTGTTCTGAAAAATAAAATTCTTTTTTTTTTCATTTTTCTATGGAACCGAACCTGCTTATGGCTTTTATAAAATTTTCAATGAACAACTTTCCCAACAAACATTTTGGCTGATAGAAAACGACAACTCGCTGGACGAAAGCTGTGTAAAAACAAGATTGCTTTTTCAGATAAATGGCTGAACAAAAGCAAACTGGGGCGCTGTATCAGCGTTTAAAGAAGTTTAAGAGCAGCCAATGTGTCGATTCACGATGAAGTAATTCCCTTCTGTGTTGACAGTTTGTTCGCCAAATTTTACGAATGAGAGGGTTGCGGCGAATTTTTTCGTATAGCCTCAAGTATTCGCCTCAAGTATTTAACTCAAATCTCAGTTTGAGGATTGCAAAATACCGAGGGTCACTTTTTGAACCAAAAAAAAAAAAAACAAAAATCTCCGGTAAATTTACTAAAAGAAAAGGCTGAAATATTCTAAGTTTATACGATAGGATATTTTCGTGGAATAACAATAACGTCGGACAGGTCAACTTTAAGTTTAAACTAATTTATTCGTACATTTCTGTTTTCAGCTGGATTAACAAACAAAAGGATTGATTTTTCATTATTCGATACTAAAACATTTCTTGTTGAAACTAACGGATTTCTATTTGTTCCTCCGGCATCCTTTTACAGCAGCAACCGATTTCTGCTGCCATGAGCAGAACCAAAACAGTGGTTGTTTTGGTTTCTCTTGCTGTGTCCAATTCGCAATCGAGAACAATACACTGAAAATCAAAAATACCCAAACTTGAGAACTGCCACCCCCCAAACCTGAGTTCGATATAGACAACTCAAATTTGTGAAAAAAATCACAGCTTGCCAATACGCCAAACTTGTCCTTCAAGCGGAGAACCGGTTTTTTGGGGGGTTTTTGTTGCACGCGAATCTGATTCTATTACCTCCATCGTGGCAGATTTAGGTTTGGGGGGTAAGTTCAAAGCGAAGAACTATTTTTTTTGGGGAATAACTTTTATTTCCGCTTCGTTCGCAGAACGTCTCGCTTATACGATGATGTAGCTGCCTCTCTCAACAAATCTTCGGTGGTCGAGCGGTTAGCATCCTGTGATGGTAATCGCAGTGCTAATGCAGGTATGGGTGTGATTCCTGTACCTGCAGTATTTTTTTTTTAATTTCCATTTTGTTGCGGTATCAGATTTTGGGGGATGAGTTCTCACTTAAGAGCTTAACTTATTATGGGTGCATTGCCGTGGTCAAAGCCACAAAATGAAAAGGATCAAATTTGATAGAATTTTGTTCAGGTTGGCAATGCTTCTAAGTGGCAAGAACACTCCCACATCTCCCCGAATCAGCGTGTACTCATCACTTTACAGAACGCGGGCTCGGACCTCCTCTCAGCTGCTCCTCGTTCTTTGGCCGCCCTATGACTGGTGACGATTGGGTGCACCTCAGTGCCGTGGATGTCATTCGGCCGCCCTACGTCCGGGGCCGATTGGTGGCACCTTGGCGCCGCTGCTGCTGCTGAGACTCTATGCCGGAAGACCTCCACTTTTCTTCACGGCAGAGTCTCGGTACCTCCTCCTGGGGACTACCAGGGGGCTGCTGGTCCTTCCTCGGTTGTTCGGCTCGCGTGCCAATGCCCTACGCCTGTGGCGCCTCCTGGGGACTACCAGGGGGCTGCTGATCTTGCAGTATTTGTGCCTCCGCCCTACACCTGTGGCGCCTCCCGGGGACTACCAAGGGGCTGCTGATTATCTTCGGCTCGGGTGCCACTGCCCGAAATTGCCGCACCGGAAGGCAGTTGAGATGAGGAGAGAACAAAGAGCCGCAGCATGGTTGTGCGGCTCTTTTTGTTTTTTCCTACTCGCCTCTTCTGGCCGGCTCGTCTCGTCGATAGGTTTCTTTTTCTTTTCTTCGGCCAAATCTATTGCAGGTGTTGGGCTACACCTTCCGGCTCGTCGGGCACGCGCTCTGGAGTGGATTTCTGCTTTTTCGGCAAATCCGCGAACGCAAAACCACCTCCGATTTCAGCGGCACTTTTTTCCGTCTGTTCACGACGGTGCTAGGAACGAAATAGCGGATCTATTCCGCGTGGCTCGTTTGACAGCTCTTGTGCACGCTGCGTTTCCTTTCCTCATTTTTGGGTGCTCTTAACATAAAATTTCACGCTTGGCGCATTTTAACCAATTTTGGTTTAATAACAACAACACGCTGATTTTACTCAGTATGGGGATGGGTTTTAATGTGTTCATTTTGCCAATCGCTCGTATCGTAAACTATTTTAGGGCTAATAACTTAACTGTAAATTTCAATGCAACAAACTTTGGGCTAAGCCACCATAAGCCAAACCTGTAGGGAGCGAATTTCATTCGGGTTAACGGGGAAAGTACTAGAGTACTCAAATTGAGTTCGTGGAAACAAAACAGTGGTGCCAGATTATTCTGGGTAAGAGTATCAAAGTACTCATTCAGAAAGGAGAACTTTCCCGGTTAGGGAATTTTCGACGTTTTGAAGAGAGATCAGAGAGTTAGGTTAGGGAAGATGATAAGTGGAAAGTGAGACAATAGCAATCGCTAATGAATTGTGTAGTTATGTAACGACTAGACTGACGAAACATGAATAAACTCTATGCCACCACTGAAACCTGCGTTTTAACAGGTTATGGGCCCTGATACGTCTGGATATGGAAGTAAAGAGTTAGTGAGAGGGGTACTCTCAAGTAAATCAGCCTTGCGGTTAGCAAGTGCTCAAGAAGTCATCTCAGAGGGACCAACCAGCCAACGGACGAGCGAAAGGACCACCGGGGAAGGCCATCCAGTGGCCAGAGGACCGCCAGAGCAGAGACCAGCCAACGAGAAGTCTCAGGGCAGCCAGGAGGTTCCTCCAAAGGTCAAGTCCGGGGAGGATAGCGGATCGAGAAGGTCGCTTTCGATGCCGTCACGAGCCACATTGTGGTTAGCAAGCGTGAATTCACGACCGACTTCCGAGAGGAGTCACAGGATCCGCAACCAGGATGGTTCAGCGCAAAGTTCGCGAGGTCCACCCTTGAACAATTGGGTGGAGCTGATTGCCGAGAGAGTTACTCTCGTGAGTTCGTTTACGACGGCCGGCAGGAGGACTCTCGGGATCTGTAACCAGGATTGGTCAGGTCCGAATGCTCCAGATGGAGGATTAGCCCGCATCGGTTGGAAGAAACTGGATGTCGAGAGGGTTACTCTCGCGGTGTGGAACTACGCTGCAGATAGCACGCGTGAGCTGATCCAAGCCTACACATCTAGATTTGGCGTTTGTTGTTGAACGTTGCCTTCCGTTTGTTTTTACCGCAAGCTTGTATTCGACGATTGGTAGCTTTTTCGGGTGCGCCGGAAGAGGTGATCTGAGCAACGGTTAGTCGCCAGCGATTTCAATCATTCCTTGATTTCTGAGGCATTATGGACGGGTGCTGCCAGACGAACTCTTGCAAATTCTCGGAGATATCGAGAGTTAGCACTATTAGGTACTAGAGGTGGCTTCTCTGGGGCTACCAGAAAGCAACATGCAAGAAACTATGTTCGATGCCGGTGCCAGTCAGCGTATGGCGCGAGACGAGAGCAGCTACGAGAGTAGCGATGACGAAGATTACGATGATGATCAAGATTCCGTCGATGCCGAACCATCCCGAACTACTAAGTGCTACGTGACTAACGTAGTTCCTGGTACCTCAAATAGGTACCAGGTACCTCAAACTATCAGCGAGCGGAGGTACCTCAAATTATCAGCGAGCTGAAGCGCCGTACAACAGGGTCTTTTTGAAGACAGCTGTGGACAAATGAATGGCAGCCCTGGAGCAGAGATGTTAAAATCGCGAGTCTTCATACTCGCACTTTGCCTTTCTTTGCAGAACGATTTTATTTCGTTAAACTCAAACTGCAATGATGCTATCGATAGTTCAATTCGGAAAGCATCAGGAAGGAAGCTTCGGGTAAACCCACTGAGAATCAGTTAGCTGATGCGTTCCCGAAAGTGTTACCAATGGCGAGGCACGCGAAGCTGTTCAGCGTTCTGAAATTACGAATTCAGGGGAGGTTTTAAACTTACGGTTTTCTATTTGTTCCTCCGGCATGCTTCAACAGCAGTAACCTACACGAAAAGCCTCATAGGTGAAAAGTGTCACTAATAAAGACAAAAACAAAAAACAGCAGCAACCGATTTCTGCTGCCGAGAGCTGAATCATAACATTGTTTGTTTTGATTCCTCTTGCTATGTCCAATTCACAATCGAGAACAATAGATCAATGATTGCTGATGACAGGTGATGATGATAAACGCGTACCGTACATTTGTAACAAATGTTTACATCATCACACGGTTAGGCGAAACTACTCGAATTGAGCTCGTGGTAACACAACAGTGTTGCCAGATATTATGGGTAAGAGTATCAAAGTACTCATTCAGAAATGAGGCACTGAGAACTATTGCTAAATACGTATGAATGAGAATGACATGGGGACCCAAATGTTTGCTTTGCTTCCTCAGCGTATAGAATTGAAAAATAAGGAATCAAAACAGGAATCGCGAAGTGTCAAAAACACTGAGGTCAGGCTCGTTAGGTCAGACACTGCGTGAATTGAGCTATCGATCGATGGATCAATGATGGCTGATGACAGGTGATAATGATAAACGCGGTACAAATGTTTACATCGTTACACGGTTCAGCGAGACGATTAAAATTGGGTTCGTGGTAGTACAACAGTGTAGCCAGATATTCTGAGTAGAAATGTCATTTTACTCATTGTGAAATGAGTAATTTTCCGGTTAGGGAATATGGGGAGTAGATAGTGACAATTCGCTATCGCTAGGTAATAAAGTTGTATTGTAATTATCTCACAGACGAAAGTGAATAAAGAAAACTCAATTCGACCACTGAAGCCTGCGTTGAATTACTCGTTCCAACCAACATTAACAGTCTAAGTTTTTGTTGCGACTCTGTACTGACTTTACGAGGGATAAAAAAATTGGGTTTGACCGTAATCAAAATCTCGGTGGCTGAAGTTGTTCCTTGCCTAGCCTAACCCTCGAGCTAAATTTGTGTTCATTGATTCAACTCTAAGGGGACGACGTTCAAGTTTGTATGGAAATTCGACATCGTTTGTTCTGACTAAATAAAAAAATCTACTATGTTGGCTCCAACTTTGATATTCAAGCAACGAAAGTTCTACAAATTTGATTTTCTGTAACCAGTGTGGATCACAAGCCCCTGGTTGCTGACCTCCGGTCTCTCCCATCGTTGTTGAAGGCTCTCGAGCAATTAGGTGGATTTTTTGCCCGGTGTTTTGGTTTGTTTCCTAAGCTGAATACACACCACAACTGATGAGCTTTTACGCCTCAACTCATCGACTGTGGAAATCAATTAACCGACTGGGACACCCTTCATTAGCAATAGCACTCATGCAACATATCGTACGATCCTTCCGGTTTGAGTTGATCTCTGGAAGTGTTGTATGGTGTTATTATAGGAGGAAAAGATTATAAAGACTAAAATGCTTTCAAATTGCACTTTAATAGTGTATAATCGAGCTGAATTAGTTAATTGATCAACTATTCTGATCAATTTGAATCACAACCAATTGAGTTAACCAATATTTCTTTCAAGTTCGTAATTTTTATTCATCCAACCAGCAGGCCCTTCAGATTATTGTAAAAACCACCGGCTTAATTTCTCATTAGTTTTCATCTGCACGTCTTCAACCACCTTCAGAAATGGGAAATCTTGAACATTGAGGCAGCCATTACTGGAACAGGGGGAAAATCGGTCGCCTAATCCTGTCACCAACCAAAACTAAAGAAAAAAAAGACGAATCAAACCCAAGAATCCGTAGGCATTTTGGTTCAAGAAATTATTCCAATCCTCCTCCAGCCGGGTCCAACAAAGTTCTTGGAAGGACATGTTGAGCACACTAAGTGAATTAACCGCCACCTCCAAGCTTCGAGAGAACGTCCCACAATTTTCCACTTGGAAATCTTGCCTTCGCCCATTTCTCGCAAAAAAGGAGACGGTGGTCGACAAATACATACCGCCACATTTTGGGGTCCTAACCAAACCGAGTTTTCCCTACCGAGAGGAGCCGGGCGAAAGGAGTTATTTTAATTAATTAGTTAAATTCTCGGCTGGTTGAGACGAGGACGCGTTAAGACGTCGGGTGTCGTCGTAGAGGACAGTTTTTTTCTTCAGCTGCACACGATTTTTGCCCGGGTCATTACCGGTTCCATGAGCAGAGTAGCTGATTCCGGTGGATGAAGCCCGGTAATTAAATGTGGGTAACCATCGCTAAGACTTGCCGAAAGATCTCTTGGGCAGGAGGGGAAAATAAACTGTGGAAAATCAGGCAATCGTGGCCGGGTGATGCGTGCCCCTGCATAAATTGGATCAGCGAAAGCTAATGGAGGGATCCGAATTTATTGAGGAATCAATTTTCTGGCAGCTTACGCTGCGGGCAAATGGTTCGAAGCAGGGGATTAAGATTTTCCTGTTCTCAGCTCATAACTAGGTGGCTGGGGTGGCGGAGGTCCCCGACATTGTATCAAACTTGAAGCTGGAAGACATAAAGTTTGATAGGCTTAAATGAAAATTGTTGAAATATTCGTTAATAACCGCTCCAAAAATTCTGATCAGTGTCAATGTTTTCTTCAGTATAAGCCAAACTGGGTAGAGGGGGAGTGGAGTGCAAGAAAGACCACTCCAAGGTTGAAGCAAGAGCAAAAAAAATTGTGAAAAAAAAATTTTAAAAAATTTAATAGAAAAAAAACGGAGAGTCGTTTTTATATCCGATTGATCCGGATTGACGAAGTCAAGTGTAAACAATAACAGAGAGTCGCAAGCAGTGCTGCAATTTTCTGAAAGCACAAAATGAGAATGACTTTGAATTTCTATCAGTGTAGAAAGTTCAAGCTGACATGAATGGAGCCGAAACGTCAGCAAATTCAAAAGCTTCTGATCGACTCGCAGTCATTCTCATGCTTTCGTCAAGCTTTGTCGATATAGCTGTCAGTCAGTTGAAAGCACATTCGTGAACCAGAACAAACTTGTTTCGCTTGGCTGCTACGATAAAGATTTTCGCTCTTTGTATTCGATCAGTGAATGCAGCTGTAGCATTCAATCAGTGTCAGCAAAAGTTGCTGATAATTTCGGTAGACATTTGTTTTTGCCATTTTTGCAATTGGAATTTGAAATGAAAACACGATTTGTAAACCGCAATGACTAAACGATTTTTCAGATGAGGAACGGGTGGCTTCGTAGGTTAGAAATTTCTTACTGATGTAGAATTTACTAAAACTTTCTCAAGGGTATTTTAAATACAATGACTTTAACGACAAAATACATATATTGTCTATTTTTATGACGAATTATCTGCACATAGTGTTTGTTACTAACCTTCTTTTAGTTTTTTTCAGATCATCCTTGTAATAAATAAAATGACCACCTCATGATTTAATCAATTTTATTGCATTCGGATTATTTTACTAGCAGATTCATAAGTATTCCATAATATTAACCTGCAATCGTAATTGGTTATGATAAGTTTCAGGATTTAAAAACAAAATGTTGAGAAGTTCAACAAAATTCAATATAAAAAACTGACATCGCATGCAAGTGACACACTACTCAAATAAAAACGCAATTTTGGAAGGTTTTTTCATAATTAATTTCATCGTTGATTGTCGTGCACATAGTTTCTTCCGCAAGCCTAGCGAGTCGATTCGCCCAAGCTTTGTCACCATTCGACTAAACTTAATGATATTGAAATAAAGCTTTCATCAATATCTGCATTATTGCCTGAAACTGAAAATGAAGATTTGCTAATCTCATGAACCTGCAAAGAGCCTGAATGTATACTAACAATCGATGTCTCCGATTGGTGAATGAGTGTGCAGGGTGCTTTCGGGATTGAGCTTTCTGTTCATTCTCGTATGAATCCAGTTGGAATTGAACTGACCGATACACTGCAATAAATTCAATTGAATATTGAAAGCTGACACTGAAAACTTGCAGCACTGGTCGCAAGTGAGAGTGAACGTCAATTTGCTATTGTTCTAGAATCGACGAAGAGCGAATTTGTAGTGTTCACAAGAATTGTTGCCAGTTGAACAGATTGGAAATCATTAGTGAAATGTTGTCATTATGACGGATGGATAATCCAAGCATATATCAAGCACAATTGTAACCTGACATTTAAACATGATTTGACGAGAAAAAATGAGATTATATTATCAGTTTCCGATACAAATTGTACTCTGTTTTATTTTATCTCACGACAAACATGAATAGAAAAAACATAAAAAAAATACACCCAGTTTTGGTTACTTTGAACGAAAAATTAGTTTATTCGAACAAACGTGTGACTTGTTAAGATGTTAAAAAAGATAAAAAAGCGAGATTAAAATTGTGTTTCAGTCCAGAGGATGTTGCATTTGAATTTATTTTCTGAATTCAAGGCCTCATTTGGATATGATACGAGCAAAATGCAGCAAAATCAATTGCGATTCCAAAAAGTTGATGGAACCGTAAAAAAAGTTGACAAGTAATTGTCATCATTGTCAGTTCCTGGGAAGCAAATTAAAGTGTGTGCGAGTGAAGCTAGTCACACAAATTGTCACCATTTTTCCGAGGAGAAGATGTCTGGTGAGGATCCAAAAAGCACGAGTGGTTCGGCTAACGAACTGAAATGACGTAAACCGGTGGCCCAAGTCGCATCTAACGGAAGCACAGAAGCAAGAAACGGTTCCGTAATCAGTGCATCAAGCCATCAATACCGTTAGCATATTCGGCAACAAAAGCGAACAATCGGCGGTCCCCCTCCAAGTTCGGTACTTCGTCAATATCTACTGTGGCTAAAGACATTCGGCAGAGTCAACTGTGGCTGCGAATATTGTTTTCGGACGTGTCGGCAGCCAAGGCTGCTCTGCCTCTGCTCCTACTGCAACAGCTTTTACAGACGATGAAATCGGACATTTAGCATCTGCCACAGCACGGAATCAAAGTTGGCATCAAATCGAAATCGGAAGAACGAACTGAACCACATCGGCTGTTACATAGACGGCATCTACTGTGGCACCATTCGCGTGGTCATTATCCACTTTGGAAAGGGTCATACATTCGCATCGATGCTACGACGTGAACAAGATTGGTAAAGAAGGCTACAAAAGGCAACGATGGGTTCTGCAACGCCTGGATGGAAAACGCTGTAAGTGCACGCAAATCTTAAAATTGAATGAGGAAACGTATTGTGATAGTCTGTGTAAAATGTTGCCAAATTGTAAAACTATTTCTAACTAAAATTTAAGTGAGCAGATTTATTTTGTGGCGTTCGCGTCGACCACAACTTTTTTTTTGTTTCAAGGAAACAATGATGTGCCGTTATTTACCAGGCCTTCCGGAAACAATAAGAACAACACAGCGCCAGCACTGGCAGCAACTTAATCATCTAAAAAAAAGTTTTGTAAGAAGTTCAAAATAATTCAAACGAATTAAATAGATTTTACTTTTTTAGTGTCAAAATCAGTCTTCCGAAAATCAATCAAAACAAACACTCAGGATGCGTTTCCTGTTGGAAACATTCAGATTGTATAATGGTGTAGGGATTAGGACTGATAGGTGAATATAAATTCAGTGAATGTGGTTTGAATATAAAATAAGGAACGGTGTGAATGTGTGTGTCAAAGAGATTGCGCGTAACGATGAATTCCAACGATTCTGTGAACGCGCTCCATCGAACTCTTGAGCTTGAGTGACAAAAAAGAGAGAAACGAGAGTTGGACTACGGATGTGTTGATGATATCTCTAGTAGAATGAAATGTTATGTCAGTGTGAATGTTGGAAGAAAAAGTCAGTTAAGAAACGATGTTTGTAACGAAAACATGCGTTTTTCGGTTGAGGACTAACCAAAGCGGATATCGGTTTTTGGTTTTATCTCCGTAATCGTTTGAATCGAAGCGGAATATATATCGTCCGGTCACTACAATGGCGCAACATATGCTCCCGAATATGTTGTAAATCCCGACGGTCATCAATGTGTGACAAGTGAAAAAGCGTTGTTTTGATGAAATTAAAGAGAAAAACAAAGTTAAGTGATTGAAGTTATTAAGTGGAGCTTTCGTAATAAAAAGGATAATTTACGTCGTAATAAAAAGGATAATTTACGTCGAATCTGGATAGGGTAAATATGTATCGTGTCGAATGGTTTACAGTTAAATTTTAAAACTCGGAAACAGAAAAAAACAATTGTCTGTCGCAATATGGTTTGTCATTGAATTAAAAAAAAAAAGAGTCATTCCTTAGCAAAACTAGTAAAAAAAGAAAAATTGCGTGAAATTTACTAACAAAACTTTAGTTTCTGAAAAATTAAGTATAACTCAAGGTTTTTTTTTGTAATTACAGACCAATTGAAATGAAATTTTAACGAAACGAAACAAAAAATCGAAACCGCTGAAGATTGGTAAAAAAAGTGACTTGAAGTTAAAATGTCGAGAAAATATTCTTTTAGATTTTTTATTTGAGAAAAATTTAGACAGCCTTGCGGACGAAAGCAAAAAGAAAAAGAATTTCTTATAGATTGTTTTATGTGGTGCGAAAAATGTAAAAAACTTTGACTACGAAATGTCAAAGAAAATTGTTGAAATGTAAAAAGACGTATATTTTTATGATGCTTTTTTTATTTGAAACGAAATTGTTGAAATGTAAAAACACGAATATTTTTTATGATGATTTTTTTATTTGAAACGAAAACAGCTGACAGAAGTTCAAGAAAAATGAAAAAAAAGTAAACAATTTTTGATTGATTTTTATATTTAAAAAGAAAAATCAAGAAAGCTCTGCCGACAAAAAGTTAGAGAAAAATGGAAAAAGTCAAAAAGAAAATTATTTTCGATGGATTTTTTTTATTTGAAACGAAAAAAACTAAGAAAATTCTGCCAAAGAAAGGTCCGAGAAGAATGGCAAAAAAAGCAAAAAAAAAGAAAACTATTTCTGATGGATTTTCATTAAGCGAAAAATGAAGTAAGCTCTGCCGACGAAAGGTCAGAGAAGAATGAAAAAAATTGAAAAGAAAATTATTTTTAATGGATTTTTTTTATTTGAAACGAAAAATGAGAAAAGCTCTGCCGACGAAAGGTCAGAGAAAAATTACAAAAAGTTGAAAGATGAATGTTATTTTTGATGGATTTTTTAATTTGAAACGTAAAATGGAAAAAGCTCTGCCGAGGAAAGGTCAAAGAAAAATTAAAAATTAGGATATAATTTATGATGGATTTTTTCTATTTGAAACGAAAAAATGAAGAAAGCTCTGATGACGAAAGGTCAGAGAAGAATGAAAAAAGTGAAAAAGAAAATTATTTTTAACGGATTTTTTTAATTAAAACGAAAAATGAGAAAAGCTCTGCCGACGAAAGGCCAGAGAAAAATTACAAAAAGTAGAAAGATGAATGTTATTTTTGATGGATTTTTTTATTTGAAACGTAAAATGGAAAAAGCTCTGCCGACGAAAGGTCAGAGAAAAATGAAAAAGTAGGATATTATTTATGATGGATTTTTTTATTTGAAGCGAAAAATTAAGAAAGAGAAGAATGGCAAAAAAGAAAACTATCTGATGGATTTTTATTAAGCGAAAAATGAAGAAAGCTCTGCCGATGAAAGGTAAGAGAAGAATGAAAAAGTTTAAAAGAAAATTATTTTCAATGGATTTTTTTATTTGAAACGAAAAATGATAAAAGCTCTGCCGACGAAAGGTCAGAGAAAAATTACAAAAAGTTGAAAGATGAATGTTTTTTTTATGGATTTTTTTTAATTGAAACGTAAAATGGAAAAAGCTCTGCCGAGAAAAGGTCAGAGAAAAATGAAAAAGAAGGATATTATTTATGATGGATTTTTTTATTTGAAGCGAAAAATGAAGACAGTTCTGCCGACTAAAGGTAAGAGAAAAATGGAAAAAGTCAAAGAGAAAATTATTTTTGGTGATTTTTTTATTTTGAATCGAAAAATGAGAAAAGCTCTACCGACGAAAGGTCAGAGAAGAATGGCGAAAAAGAAAACTATCTGATGGATTTTTATTAAGCGAAAAATGAAGAAAGCTCTGCCGATGAAAGGTAAGGGAAGAATGAAAAAGTTTAAAAGAAAATTATTTTTAATGGATTTTTTTATTTGAAACGAAAAATGTGAAAAGCTCTGCCGACGAAAAATAAAGAAACCTATTTCTGATGGTTTTTTTTAAAGAGCGAAAAATGAAGAAAGCTCTGCCGACGAAAGGTCAGAGAACAATTGAAAAAAAGAGAAAAAGAAAAATATTTTAGATACATTTTTTATTTGAAACGAAAAATTAGAAAAGCTCTGCCGACGAAAGGTAAGAGAAACAGCAAAAAATGTAAAAGAAACGAAATTTATTTTTGATGGATTTTAACTTGCAGTGAAAAATTAAGGAAGCTCTGCCGACGAAAAGTCAGAGAAAATTAAGGAAAAATGTGAAAAGATGATTATTATTTTCGATGTTTTTTTTAATTTGAAATGAAAAATGAGAAAAGCTCTGCCGACGAAAGGTCAAAGAAAAATGGAAAAAAAGTTAATTATTATTTATGGATTTTTATTTTTGATGGATTTTTAATTTGAAACAAAATAATTAGAATGCTATGCCGACGTAAGGTCAGATAAAAATTACAAAAATGTTAAAAGATGAATATTATTCATGATGGATTTTTTATTTGAAACATGAAGTGAGAAAGGTCAGAGAAGAATGCAAAAAAAAGCGAAAAAAAAGAAAACTATTTCTGATGGATCATTTTATTTGAAGCGAATAATGAAGAAAGCTCGACAAATGGTCAAAGAAAGAGAAAAAAAAAAGAAAACAGGTTTTGATTGATTGAATTGAATTTATTGATTTGAAATGAAAAATGAGAAAAGCTCTGCCGACGAAAAATAACATAAACAACAGATTAAAATAACAAAAAAGTAAAAGAGATGAAAATTAATGTATTAATGATGTAATCTTCATCGAACGAAAACCACCGCGAAACTGGCTGAAATGTGAAAAAGATTGATTTAAGTTTTGATGTTTTTTATTTGAAGCGAAAAACCGAAGAAAAATTTTGGAAAAGATCAATCAGGTTGCAATTGAAAATTTAAAAAAAAAATCCGAGGAAAGGTCAGAAAAGAGTGACAATAATGTGAAAAAGATGAAAAATATTTCTTTTAAAATTTTCAATAGAAGGTAAATATAGAAGGAAATTCTATCAACAAAAGGTCAGCAAAATATGTTAAAAATTAACATTAACATTAACATTAACATTAAAAAAACATTTTTTTATGGAATTTTGATATTTTGGAAAAATTTGTTGTATTGAAACGAAAAAAAGACTAAATTGTGAAAATGACGAACAATATTTCTTTGGAGTTTTTGATTGGATTGCTTTAATTGAAATGAGCTCTGTCGTCGAAAAGCCAGACAAAAATGTAGAACAAAGATAGAAACGTTCTTTGAAATCTTATTATGATAAAATTTAAGTTTTGTTTGATAGATCAAATCAACAAAAGTTTGGAGAAAAATGTAAAAAATGTGAAAACGAACCGAAGCCAGCTATTTTGGCAAAAAAAAAAAGGAAAATAATTTAAATGTTGAGAATAAAAAAATCGAATAGATCATTTTAATTGAAAACACTCAGCCGAAGAATGGTCTGAGAAATATGTCAAAAAATGTTTATATGCTTTGCTTTAAAATAATTTATTTAAAAAAAAGAAAAAAAAAGAATGAAAATTTCGAGCGAAAATGGAATTTAACGTCTTCGGACGACAAGTCAGACTAAAATGGCTAGCAAAACTTCTAAAAAAGAGAGTTCGGTTGACGTCAGATCAGAGAAATATAGCAAAAATATAAAAAAGAGAAAAAATGTCGTTTTGTATACAGGATAATTTAAATTTTTTTAAGTTTGTATGTAAATTGTTTTACTTAAGATTTTAAACCTGGAATTAATGAAGCGATGGAAATAAAATAAAATGATAGACATGAAAAATACGTTTTGAAAGCAGACTTTATAAAGCACTGGCGTTGGAAGTATACAATGTAATTTTATTTTTGAAAACGTTTTGTTTTCCAAAAAAAACGAAATATGGATGAAGAGAGCTTTGCTAAATATGCATTTTCAATATGCTCTGCCAATGTATGGGGAGAGAGAGTAACAAGGATACATTTTGAACGGATTTTTTTTGTGAAAAACGATGAAACGTCAACGAAAATGACTTGATCCAAATATTAAAAACAGAATAATAAAACAAATATAATGTCCTCATTAGGAAAAATATCGAGTTTGTAAAAAAAAAGTTAAACAAAGGGATGGCCATAAGTATAATATTGAAGTTGGAAACATAAATACGAAAAACGCATTTCCTAGAAATTCAAGTGATATTAGATTAAAAAAAATATCAACAATCATTTACGGACCACCCCATATGATTTCCTTTTGAGATTCAGCTTTTAACGACCGACAAATCACACACATACGAATTATCCAGAATGTGCAGGTAATTTATACGCTACGTAAAGCGGTAAAAGGAAAATTGTCTTTGGAAACTGGTATTGGTGAGGTCTTCTGGATGATCGAAAATTAACGCCTACAGACTATAGTTGAGCTGATTGAGCTTAAGTTTGTAGGGAGAGAAAATATTGCGTTTGTTTTTGTTACGTATTCCAAGAAATTATTCGAAGACAACTGCACAAATATTGTTTTAGAAAACACACGTAAGAGCGATATTATGTTTGATGCCTTTTGTCAGTACTGAATTAAATATTAAGAGAGGAGAGAATTTAAGAAAAATGACGCTAGTTAGAGTTAAAATTATTTAAAATGATTGATTTTGTACCTAACAATTTGTAAGTGTACACAAATATAGTCATTGAGGCTTTGAAGACAGGAAATGAAAGAAACGTATCCGAACAGTATTTTCAATCCAGTAGGTAGTTTAAATGTTTAAAAATACTGAAGGGAAAGTATTGAGAAAAACCAAAAATATCGTAAGACTAATTGCATTTTTGAAAAAACTAATAATCTTGAGAATTATGCTCATGTAAATAAAAAAGGCGAAAATTTTCGAGTAAATAAAAAAAAAGTAAGTGATAAGTTAGAAAGAAAACAGGATTAGGAAGATTATATCAAACAGGTCCTGATAAAAAAAAAAACCGCAAATACAGTTACATATAAAACTATTTTGTATCGCGGATGGCAAAAAAGTTAAATATGGACAACCTTTAAAATTTTGTTATTTTCATTAAAACTCATGACTGTCGATGATTTTGACGTAAAAAAGGTAAAAATGAAATCGACATTCTTTTAAATGTGTAACATATTTATGAATTAGTAGGTTGTCAGGTAAGATCATGATTTGAAATAATGGTGACAAACAATTTGATGACTAATTCCTTTCGGTTGAATAGTTTAGTTATAAATGAATAATTGTGAATGATTCAAAATACAATTTCAAATTAAATTAAAATTAAACCAGCAGATGAAATGACCAATCGAACTCAAGTTAAAAGAATATTATTTTAAAAATATAAAGAATATGGCTATCTGATGAAGAAAAAAAATTAAATGGGGCCTAAAAGCAATCGAATTTTTAAAGAAATTTACAAGGTGAAAAATTATTAATGAAGTAAAAGGAATTGCCTATTGAGACAAAAGGGAAAAATTCATGATTTGCATAAACATTTCTTAGGCGAAAAGTGGAAAAAGTAAGTGAGAGATAAGTTTTATATAAAATAAACAATCTTTAGAACAAAACAAAAAAGTAAAACTCTGAAAAATTATGTAAACTATGTTTTGACAGAAGTTGACGGTTCGAAAAACTATGTATATTGAAATCGTCATGGGAATTCGTGTTTTAAA
Organism: Uranotaenia lowii; assembly: GCF_029784155.1. Taxonomy (NCBI): domain Eukaryota; kingdom Metazoa; phylum Arthropoda; class Insecta; order Diptera; family Culicidae; genus Uranotaenia; species Uranotaenia lowii. The sequence goes on along the minus strand of NC_073691.1, from coordinate 162,458,380 downwards.
GAATTACCGAGATAAGACGTCATTACTAGAAAGTTTTGGTTTCCAAGATAATGTGTAAAATTTTAAGAGTAGGCAAGGAGGCGGATGTAGGGATTAGGACTGATAGGTGAATATAAATTCAGTGAATGTGGTTTGAATATAAAATAAGGAACGGTGTGAATGTGTGTGTCAAAGAGATTGCGCGTAACGATGAATTCCAACGATTCTGTGAACGCGCTCCATCGAACTCTTGAGCTTGAGTGACAAAAAAGAGAGAAACGAGAGTTGGACTACGGATGTGTTGATGATATCTCTAGTAGAATGAAATGTTATGTCAGTGTGAATGTTGGAAGAAAAAGTCAGTTAAGAAACGATGTTTGTAACGAAAACATGCGTTTTTCGGTTGAGGACTAACCAAAGCGGATATCGGTTTTTGGTTTTATCTCCGTAATCGTTTGAATCGAAGCGGAATATATATCGTCCGGTCACTACAAATGGGATAGCGCCTCTCGCAACTGCTTCGCCTGGCTGGTATGCAATCTTGATCAGCGCTCCTATCAGCTATGCAAACCGAGTCGCATCATTCAGAATCATCGGTTTAGCAAACATCGCATATCGGAGATGAGTGAGATACAAACTGATCCATTCTGAATGTAGCTCACTCAGTATCTGCCTGAATTATATGAAATTCAAATTTATTTTTTGCAGGACGAGTAAAATCAAACAGTTGTGCGGGACACCATAAATTCTCAGTAGTTTTAACGTGACGGACGACAGTTTAATAAGAGAACTTGTAAAATTTGAAAAACATGGCGAAGGTGAACATCTTTCCCTCACAAACACAACTTCAATTTGATTTTGATCATACTGATGTTAAAAAACGTTATAACAACAAATAAATTTATTAATTTGCTATATATATCAAATCAAACAAAATACGCTAATGATCGGCTTCATGTATCACTCACTCACTGCCTGATCCATTAACTCCTGATCGAAGCCCAACAAGATTCGCCATATGCATTGCGCATTGGTGAGATTCCAATTTGATGATGGTGCTGCACTGTTTTGACAGCAAGAATCGTACGAGGTGATCTGTATTCTAGCGATGAATTGAACGATCGATGATCGGGTAGGTCCAGTAGCAATCAATAACGAAACCCGACCGTTGTACGTTCAGTTGCGAAGTGCAATCAGAAACATTCATTGAAAATGAGTGATATTCGGAACACTGGTCAAAATGACACTCTAAGTCGGAAAATGGAGTTTTTTTTTGTCCAGGCTTCCAGGGCTCGTCCATAAATAAAGTAAATATGTAATATTAAAGAACTTTTGAATTCATTTTGGGTCCCCGAAGAAATTTTTCTTTTTTGAAGCTTCTGAAAAAAGTTACAAGCCTTCAAACTTGCAATGCTGTCAAAATGACACTCTAATGCGGATGAGGGTTAAATGGTAACGGTTGCTTGCGACTGCTCGAAATCAAGCAGGAATCAGGTATTTCCAGAGACAGACACTGCACAATAAGGAAAAAAGTGTACAAACCGCGAAGAAATTCAATATCTTTCGTCCTACATGACCCAAATCTATGAAAATATACTTGCTTTTGTGAAAATTTCCGGAAAATCGATTGGACATAGTTTTAAACGCCGCACAAGTTTGCGAACGGAGATATAGTGCCTTTTTAACCTCTAATTCCCCTATATTTTGTAAACATTCCAGAAAAACACTGATTCGAACCAGAGAATTATGAACGAAAAAAGACCTATCGTGTGTAATTTTCTCTGAGGAATCGAATGAAGGCTGTTTTGGCCACCGCACGCTTCAGAAAATGGAGTTATGGCTGTTTTTACCCTCAATTCACCTTTATTTTTCAATTATTTCAGAAAAAAGCTTATTCGGACTTGAAAACTTTGAACCAAATGGGTTGTATCTTGTCTGGATTTTTTCGAGAAATCGAATGAATGCTGTTTGAGCCCCGGAAAAAATCACACAAGATACGTCCCAATAGATTCAAATATTTTCAAGTCCGAACATGCGTTTTCCCAACAATTTAAAAAATGGAGGGGAATTGAGGGTAAAACAGCTATAACTTCATTTTCCGAAGCGTGCGGGGGCTCAAACAGCATTCATTCGATTTCTCGAAAAAATCCACACAAGATACATTCCACTTGGTTCAAAATTTTCAAGTCTGAATAAGTTTTTTTCTGAAATAATTGAAAAATATAGGGGAATTGATGGTAAAAACAACCATAACTCCATTTTCTGAAACGTGCGGTGGCCAAAACAGCCTTCATTTGATTCCTCAGAAAAAATTACACACGATAGGTCTGTTTTCGTTCATAATTCTCTGGTTCGAATCAGTGTTTTTCAGGAATGTTTACAAAATATAGGGGAATTAGGGGTTAAAAAGGCACTATATCTCCGTTCGCAAACTTGTGCGGCGTTTAAAACGATGTCCAATCGATTTTCCGGAAATTTTCACAAAAGCAAGTATATTTTCATAGATTTGGGTCATGTAGGACGAAAGATATTGAATTTCTTCGCGGTTTGTGTACTTTTTTCCCCATTGAGCAGTGGTTAACTTTGCTATTGTTTTTTGTTTTGGAAAATTATAACATCACAGTCGATATCTATTTTGAACGTTGAAAATTAGTTTTGTTCAATGATTTTTCGAAAGAATAACCTTTATTTACAAAATATTTGTTTCCTGTAGAAATTTCATATTTTCTACGATGAATATAGAAAAAATCATATCTACAGGACGAACACAAAATTGTTGCGACACATTCAACGGAACATGCCTTATTTATCATTAAGTAAAAATCAAAGAATTTTGCTCACTTTTTCATTGATGTGTATTGTTTACGTGCTGTCAAACTTGAAGTCGTGTTTTTCAATTCAACGAAAATGGAGGTGAACCAACGCGAGTCGAGAGAATAAATTATTTTCAAATAAAATATTGAACATTCACCATTCAACCGTGTTCAAAGTGTTGAAGCGGTTTCAGAAGCGGTTGACATTGGACCACGGCAAAGAAGTTGTAAGAAAACCGGAACAGAAGAACAAAAAGACGAAGGGAAAGGTGAAGCGGATGATTTAAGCAAATCACAACGTTTCAAGCCGTGATTTGGCTAAAAAGTAAGGTGGTCGGATTTACCGGTTTTTTTTTAAATCTGGTATTTCGGTATTTGTAATTTAGAAAACCGATAAAACCGGTATTATTCAAAGTATATCAAATTCATGAAAAGGTTTCGTCTAATTGCAGTAGTAACGGCATAAAATGCTCAGAATTAATAACGTAATAGATTTAGCAACATTTCCAATAGAAAAAGATGGTATTGTGCCTTTAAATTATCCCTTTGTCACAAATCCATCATCATCCTCATGATAATTATTTATAATATAAATCATCTTCATTTTATTATTATAATGTCTCTGTGTGGTTGTGGAAATTCTGAAAGTTTCATATTATTTTCAACGAATTTTTGTCCTATACTTTTCGAAACAGATTTCATATTTAAGAACAGATTGTACACATTTAGTCAAAATTTATATAGTCTTTCATGAAAATGTTATGAAATTCGATATACAAAAATATTTTTCGTTTAAAGAATGACGTAACTTATTAATAAACAAAACTCAAAACACTGTCACAAAGTTTTTGGTTGAGTCACAGAAATTACAAATTATTGTTATCTTAAATACAGATGTTTTCCCCGTAACCTAGGCCGTAATCGCATTAAGTTTGCCTTCCCAAAATTAAAACGAACAAATAAAAATAAAAATCTATTAAAAACCAGTCAATATTCAGCAAAAAATATAGTTGTTTGGGTACGATCCATAAGCTCTTTGTTGCTATAATACTGTTCAAAATTTCTAAAAACCTTGTTACTGCTTTGTCTGGAAAAGAATATGCTTCAACAGTGGTAAAAATAAAAACAACAGAGTTCCATCAATCACCTTGAAAGTATTGATATAAAAAATCATACAAACAGTCTAATATGTGTTTAAATGCTGACTCAGTTGAAACATTTTATGTTTTGAAACAAACTAGGAAGTTACAATACCATCCAAATCAAGAATATATTTTTTTGTTGCAAATTCGAAATGCCTATCTAATGGTTGTGTGGGTAATTTCAATTCTAATTTTCTATATTTTGAAGGATTATGACGATCGCAGTCATTCTTCCTCTGTGTGAATATGAAGAATATGTAGAATCATATGAAGATTCATTTAGAGATCTGATACCATCTCCCGAATAGCCAAGACCATGGTGATACAATGATTAAACAATGATATTCATTCTCTAACAATGAATTTCATCGTTAAATTAAGATATTTTTTAGAAGTAAAATTCGTGTATGATGGTGAAATCCCCATGATTATGACAATAACTGTGAATAATACGGTTGAAACATAATATTTCACTGTATATCTAATCCTGTTAGTGGGTTTTTAAAATGAGCGTGTATCATTTGCTGTCAAATCAAATATTTCCATTTTTGATGGCGCGTGTTCGATGTAAATTGGGAGAAAAAATAAAATTCGTCCGAAGAGCTCGATACGGAATACCTAAAGATGGTAAGTTTTATCATGCAGTTAATCAATTCAACTTCCTTGAATCTCATGATATATTTTTTCAGGAAAAATCTACGAGATTGCGGCTAAAAGTCGGTACAAAATGCTGCTGGAGGAAGATCCGGATTTCAGCCGAAAAGTGCGCGGAATACTCGAATTGGACCAGTTTATTTTAGACTTATGGTGGAATTCCCACAGAAACATTATTATAAAGAGGAGTGAATACATATCATTAAAGTAAGTAAATACAGATTAATCAATAAATATAAACAAGAAAATGAAACTTTGTTTTTTTTTTTATTTAATTGAACTGTGCACGATGAGCAAAACAATCACACCATGAAAAGACCATGAATTATCATTTTTATGTCAGCGTTAAAACAATAAAAGTACTATGAATATCACAATTCTCTTGTTAAAAAATGGAAGCTGAAAGAGCCATAAACTTTATCGTTTTGTGTTCTGAAATGTATGGAAAAAAGTTGATTTTTTCATTGTTAAGTTGCTTACCAACCCCCTTTTTTCATGGTAAATTTTGCCAAAATCATAAATTTCAATGTCGAAAACCATGAATTTGACAGTGCATTCAAGGTTTTCTGCAGCATGATATTCATAGTGTCAACCATAAGATCCATGGTTGGGTGAAAATGAAATTCATGGTTTTTTCACAATGTTTTTCTATTCGGGCTGTCATGACACACGATTTCATTTCTTCCAATACAAGTTGAATGCTAAAAAAAACTAAAGATTTTTGGATTTGTATACCAGGAAAGCCTGTAAAATGACCACAGCAATTATAATCAAGCAACGTTAAATCCAATTGTACTACATCGATGATATAAATGTAGTTTCATTAAAAAAATTAACTTGAAGCGATATTTTTTTGGTCTTTAATCCGTTAATTCCAAAAAAAAAACAGTGTTGTGAAATTCCAAACAAATTGTTTCCGATCTGACGACACCTTGTGGACATATTCTACCGTTAATTGGCTCAGCAGAGCCCGAGTGACAGAGCTGGCTATGAAGTGAGCATCTTCAACTTAGTGCTTTTTATTCCTGATTTTTCTACGATTTAGTGGGATTGAGCCACTCAACAGGAGTACCAAGCACCTTCTTCCATTGAACTGCTGCAGGGAATGAATGTTTCAACCATTAAAGTTCCGGACCCGGCAAAGCGGAAAGGAAAACTGCTACAATCCAACTATGGAGCGGAACAGCAAAAAGTACTACCCAAAACCACTTCTTCATTTTCCATTCTTTCGCACACCACAAAGACATTAAATCCGCCCGGGATGGGATAAAACCAAATAGAGCCGATTCGGGAGGGCCCTTTCAGCGAAAGGATTGTCCGGTGAAAGAGGTACGAGAATAAGGGTCCTACGAAAAAAAACGGATAACCAAGACGACGTGAGAATTGTAGCACGTGGAGGACACTTTTCCAATGCTCGGGCGCAGCAGTTTACGAGCAGTTTCTCTGATCCAACCGCTTCCAGTCCCGGCTGCTGATGTGGTTACTGGGCGGAAACAAACGAGCAGCCGTAGACCTAGGTAGGGCTGCTACAAAAGGGTCAAACTCAAATTGCCGTATGTCCCGAGATAAATATTTTAAGAGGGAAGGGACCTTCAAGGACGCCTTCGGTACTGATGCGGTTTCCATCCGCTAGGTTCTGTTGCCAGGGTGAGCTTTAAAAGATAAACCATGAAGATACTTTAACGTGAGTCGTAAATTTGGGCAGAAATTATTTACCTACTGTTCCCCAAGTTTGTTTTCCTAGATCAAAAACATATCAATCAGCTGGCCCCAAAAAGAGACCGCAACCACTAAATTTTTTAATGAGATAATCTAAACTCCACCGAAGAGATGAAAGTTTTATTGGCAGCATCTTAGAACGAAAAAAAATCCATAACAAACTAAACCACTAAATAGGAAGATGCCGGTCAGCCGTTTGCGGTACAAAGCACTATCCTAAAGGAGGAATCGCCGGCAACCGGTGTCAACTTTGGTCCGTATCGTGTCAGAATCGAACCGTGTTGCTAGGCAGAGTGAAAAAAACTGACTCGACTGTTGGATTTTGTTTTGAAGATATGGTCATCGAAATTATCAACAAAGCAATGTAAACTCCAAACCCTTCAAGTGATGAATAAAAACCGAATTTTGAGTATTTTGTGAACAACACTTGTACAGATAATACAGTAAGACGCGATTGCTAATTGTGAGTGTTTAACAGTTCGTGGTGAAAAACGGATCTCTACATACTCGCACTTTGCTCTTCTATGCAGAACGATTGTATTTCATTAAACTCAAACTGCAATGATGCTATCGATAGTTCAACTCTGAAAGCATAATTAAGTTAGCTTCGGATAAACTCGGCAGGAGTAAACAGCAATCGGGGGAAACATCAGTGAAGCGAACGTACAGTTCTGCGAATTCAAAATTCAAATTGTTCGGCAGCCGAACGCATCAATCGAACAACGCATCCGGGCGTGGCCAGAGATGCCAATGTGCCTGATTTTTCAGGCGTTGCCTGATTTTTCGAGGCTCTGCCTGACAACCTGATAAGTCATTGATTTTCCCTGATTTTTGAAAATATGCCTGATTTTGCCTGATTTTTGCGAATGTTATGAAAAATGGGTAGTAAGGAACTGGAGTAGGTACCGTAGCTGAAGTGAAAAAGTGAAAATGTGGCTGAATCAAAGCAATCGAAAGATTCCCGTTAATTCTTATTACAAAAGAGAATTGAAGGGAATCTTTTGATTGCTTTGATGCAGTAGTAGGCTCACAACACATGTTGGAGTGAAAATGTGGAGAGATGATCAAAAAAAAAAAAAAAGGTCATCACTTTGAGCGTAATTTCCGTTACTTTTACGTTGCCTGATTTTGCCTGATTTTTATTTCGCAAGTTCCCTGATTATTGAAAATAAATGTTGGCAACCCTGGGCGTGGCTAAAAGTGGTAGGCATGGCTGCCACATGTACAGATTTATCTAGACAGGTACAGATTTTTGAGCTCATTTTTGGTACAGAATCTGTACTTACAGATGACAGATTTTCAAAATTTGTTACAGATTTGTACAGATTTTGACTTTTAAAAACTGATTTTTTTTTCTCCTTTTTGCATCCAGTATATTGAAATTTTTTTTTAGAAAATAAGTCAAAAGAAAGCCTTTTTTCTTTGCTGTGTGTCACTCTCTAAAGTGACGGCTGAGACCATTTAGGTCTATCTTGCCGTGTCCGTTCTTTAGTTTCGGTTCTTTTGTTTGAGGTGTTTTGTAGTTTTTCATTGTGTATTTTGTGTCATTCTTCTCTTAAAAAGGTTCCATAGAAGCTTAATCAGCTCTCGTTTGTGTCTGAAGAGAATGCTAATCAGCCCAAAATTTAAGATCTTAAAGCTACTTTCAAGTTCATTTAGGTGGCTGTAGAGAACGCTATTCAGCTTCTAAGAGAATGTCAAAGAACTTCTACGCGCCGATCCGATTGACATATTGCTCTGACAACCAGATGTCAGATTCTTAGGTTGCCGGTCTATCATGGTCTATCTCATTGGTTTTAATTATATTGTTTTGATTACAAATGCTGCATACGCCTAGAGAATTGAATCGCTGCTCTCTAGGTTGCAATGAAACTCACCAGGCTCTCGACCAACCCAGCAAAAGTTCATTGCCACTGTAATAATTAGTATTTAAACTTAATGTCATTTGAGATAATTGAATAGGTTGGTCAATAGATTGTACCTTATTTCGTTTAAAGGACTTCCAGTACACAATATGAATAATAACAAAAATTCGCATCATCAAAAATTTATTCGAATATCTTAACATTTATGAGAAAAATTCGAAAAAATCTTGAATTTAATTTATAAATATCAGTACAGATATAATCAAAACAAATATCATGACAAGAAATTTACAGACATTTTTGACATGCCACTTGGAATTCCCATAAAGGTTCTTTAGAACACCTTCAAGTATCTTAATGGTGCGTTTAAGAATGTTACGCGAACGTTATCGACCTTCTTGAAAGACATTTTTGACATGTCGCTTAGAATTCCCATAAAGGTTCTTTAAAACACCTTTTAGTATCTTAAAGGTGCGTTTTAGAATGTTACGCGAACGTTATCGACCTCCTTGAAAGAAGTTCCATTAAAAGCGCTTAGAAGTTACGTTATCGATAGTTTAACCTTTCAAAGGGCGATGGAAGTTCCTGAGTAACTTTTACGCGACAAGTGTCACCTGAAGTTCCCGTAAAACATTTTTTCAACCAAATGTGAACTTCGGAGTTCCATCTTTAAATAGAAATGCGACTTTTGGTTGCTTGGGTTGTTTCCAGTTTTGTTTCCAGGAGGTGTTGTTTTCGTTTTGTGTGGTATGAAACTGTTATTTTGCTGGTTTTTTTTAGGAATTTTAAGAGCTATTTGAGGTCTAACTCATTGTTTTTCTCAAGATTTTTTTCTAATGGTTTGCAGTATTCGAGTGTAGAATATTTGCTCCTTCTCGTTTTGAATCTGGGGCAGTAGTACAAGATGTCTTTCAAATTTTCAAAACATACTCAAACCAAGAATTGAAATGTACTTTAAAGTTGATATTCAAGATTGCCTGGCATCTGAAAAACTAAACGAATTTCAACAAGAAGAACTTATTATATTACTGCCAGAAATTCTGCATCGAGCTTGTTAACCGAATTTTGAAACGTTTCAATTTCAACGATCCCATTTTAAAATAAGCATCTTTGCCAAATCCAGCTAAATCAACCGAACTCAGTGGATTGGTCTTGGCATTAGAAGCATTTTCGAAGCATTGCAGTGGAAGCCAGCAGGATCTGGACACCGAAATTCGGGAACTTAGAGCTAAGCTCATCAGTAATAAATTCAATTCGAACCTAACGAAACGTTTGATTCAATATTGGATAGACATAGTCAAAACCGAGAAAGCTGATGGAACAATTAGATTTCCAATTTGCTACAAATGATTAAATATCTGATTATAATCCCCCACTCGTCAGCGGTGGATGAGCGTATTTTCTCGCAAGAAAATTCCAATAAAAACAAAGTTCACAATCGTCTGAGTGTTGACACATTGGACGCTATTCTTTGAAAGAAAAGTTATTTAAGATTAAACGGCGGATCGAAAAATGTCGTATTAAATATGGAGCTAAAAAATCGTTTTTATAATACTATGTTTGAACATCATGAACATTAGGTAGTGTTTGTTCTGAAAAATATTTTTAATGACAATTTTTGTAAAAAAAAAAGAAAAATGATTAAATGCGTTTCACAAAAAGTGTTTCACCAAAACTGAATTATGAGCAATAAAGTATCTTTCTTTTAAAGTTTAAAATAAGGAAACAAAATCTTCATATATTTATCAACACGTTCAATGCAGAACTTTGTTTTCTTCGGTACAGATTTTGGAATAGATTTTTGAGTTTTCGGTACAGATGAAAAAGATTTTTCCGATGGATGTGGCAACACTGGTGGTAGGTACAAACAAGGGATCAGGAAACGAGCGAGAGGAGGGTGCGAGGTAATGTTCATTCGGATCGTCGAGAAACGAACGCTCGTGTGCATTTGTGGACGGTAAACTTCGTTTTGTTGTTTCGTTGTTGTGATTTTATTCCTGCGAGGCATGGAAAACATCAATGCTGATCTGTTCTCTTCGTTTTGTGCGCATTGACGAAATGATTGGAACGAAGGTATGTAGATACTTACGGTTTTCGATGCCGCTCCGTCGGCGAAACCAAAACATTTTGTTTTGGTTCCGCAAGCTTTGAGTCAATTCGCAATTGAAACAATAGCGGTGATGATTGATGATGACAGCTGATGATGGTAAACACGGTACAAATGTTTACATCATCACACTTTGAAGCCAAACAACTCAAATTGAGTTCGTGGTAACACAACAGTGTTGCCAGATATTCTGGGTAAGAATATCAAAGTACACATTAAGAAATGAGTACTTTCCCGGTTAGGGAATATAAGAAGGGGAAAGTGACAATTAGCTATCGCTAATTAATATGGTTGTATTCTAATGACCTCACTGACGAAACTGAATAAAGATAACTCTATTCCACCACTGAAACCTGCGTTTTCAACAGGTTATGGGCCCAGATACATCTGGATACGGAAATTTCGAGTTAGTTCGAGAGGGGTACTCTCAAGTATTTAACTTGCGGTTAGCAAGTGTAGCAGCCAGCAGCCAGAGGACCACCAAGAAGAGGGCCACCAAGAAGAGGGCCACCAAGAAGAGGGCCACCAAGAAGAGGGCCACCAGCCAGAAGGACCAGCCTGCGCCGAGACGACCCAGCCCAGAGGGACTAGCCAGAGAACCACTAGGCAGCGAGATGTCCCAGGCCAGCCAGGAGGTGCCGCCAGCGGTCGAGCCCGGGAAGGTTCGCGGATCGAGAGGGTTACTCTCGATGCTGTCACGAGCCACGCTGCGGTTAGCATGCGTGAGCTCACGTTCGACGGCCGGGAGGAGTCTCTGGATCCGCGACCGGGCAACGCGAAGGTTTGAAGGTCCATCTAGAGGAACACCCTGGAGGAGTTGGTTGGAGCTGCTAGCCGAGAGGGTAACTCTCGTGCTATGGTTATACACAGCAGTTAGCATGCTCGAGCGCAGTTGGAAGCTGTTCCTGAATCGTTGGCAGAGGTGGTGTGAACTATGATTAGTCGCCAGCGACTTAGACCACCCCACGCTGCCAAACCAAGCCAATTGCAATGCTCGAAGTCATCGAGAAAAGGTGTTGATGGCCAAAAGAGGTTTTTCTTCTGGGGTTACCAGGAAACAGCCTGCTAGAAGGTCCCACCGCTTGCAAGCTAAGGTTATCAGCCACCAAAATCAACGTAAAGTTCGATTTATCATCGATTCTGGTGCCACTAAACACATGGGGAGAGATCAGAGCCTGTTGGTCGATGTCAAGACTCTGGAAGAGCCATATGTCATCAACACAGCTAAGACTGGCGAGTGTTTGAGAGCCAAGCGAACTGGAACAATGCATCTGAGCAGTGTAATTGGAAAGTCCATTGTTCCAATTATACTGTACAATGTACTTGTGATTTCAGAACTCGACGAAAACCTACTTTCGGTCAGAAAGTGCACCGAGAACGGGAAAAGGGTTACTTTTCTCGGAAAGCAAGTCCAGTTTTAGTATTCAGGGGAGGTTTTCGCCCAAGGAAAACTCCTGAATGACTTATACTGCTTGGATTTGTTTTGGAGCCCTAAAACCAGGCGGAAAGCCTTGCTTGGAAGTCAGCCAGCAGTCGAACAATGGCATATGCGACTCGGACATCTTGGTGTTGGAGCGTTGCAGCAAAAGGTCCGTGACAATATGGTAGAGAGTATCTGCCATATTCCAGCCAAAGATGTATGGAAGGTAGACAAGCAGCCAACAGTTTTCAAACCGTCGAGCTGCTTAGGTCGGGTAGACCATTAGAGCTTGTGCACTCGGATGTGTGTGGGTATATGGAGGTGCCGACGTTTGACGGATTCCGTTCTTCGTCACGTTCATTGACGACTACACCCACTTCATGACCGTCTATCTGCTCAAGCACAAGAGCGAGGTGTTCGAGCGCTTCAAGCAGTTCGAGGCTATGGCAACTGCACACTTCGGGCAGAAGCTGTGCAAGCTGCGATGCGACAACGGGCGTGAATACGTTAGTAACGAGTTTCAAAGACATTGTTCTGAGAAAGGAGTTCAGATGATATTCACGGTCCCGTATACTCCTCAGCAGAACGGCGTCAGCGAGCGAGCGAATCGTACACTGGTGGAGAAGGCCAGAGCGATGATCCATGGTAGCGGATTGTCGAAGACGATGTGGGGTGAAGCTGTTTTGTGCGCTGCGTACCTCACAAACAGATCACCAACAAGAGGTCTTGTGGTCAACAAGACTGCTTTCGAGATGTGGTACGATCGGAGGCCAAACCTGAGCAACCTGCGCATTTTCGGTTGTCCAGCTTACGCACAGATTCCCAAAGAAAAGCGGCAGAAGCTTGATCCGAAATCGAAACGTCTGGTATTCGTGGGTTACGCGAATAATGAATATCGGCTTTGGAATGGTTCGAGCCGATCCATCGAGATTCACCGGAACGTGGTCTTCGACGAAATCAGCGTTTTGGAACCAGTGCGTGGCAGTGCTGCGCAAGAGGAGGGCATCGAAGGGCGCTAGAAATCGAGATTCGGGACCGTAAGTGGAGATAGATTGGCACACGCTGCGGAAAGATGAAAACGAGATTTGCAGAGAGACGCTAGATTGTAATCCAGAAGGACATCGAAGAAGAGGCAGACCCAGAAACTCGTGGCGGCAAAGCCTTTTAATGCCCGGCCAGGGTTCAGACAAGTTTGGTGTCGATTGGTAAGTAATGGTCAACTGTTGGCTTGGTCGTCGGCTCAGTCGTTCGCAGTTCTGCAATTGTGAGGGGCATTGTTCGAAGCAATCGTATTGTTATCAGGAACTCACGCTCTCATCACTCGCCCGAATGATCATTGCTGATCATCGATGATCCATTCCTCCGATGACGACGCCTATTATTCGTGTACGGTGGAAGCAAAGGGCATGCATGGGACTAGACCTGGGAGATGCAAGTATAGTAACATCAGCAGACCAATTTCTTTATTGGTAATCTCCCAATACCTCCACTTCTCTAACTCGGGTTTATGCTACAGTACAGTGGTTCCTAAACAGAACAGGCACCATTCCACAGGACAATTTCTTGAATCCCTTTCGCAAAATGGGATGGAAAAACTGTCTGTCATTATCCAGCACGATTCGGTCGGTCTTGGGTTTTGGGTTTTCGGAAAGAAAGCCGGGAACTCTGTCCGACGAATGCCGAAAGGATCAGAGAAGCCGAAAAATCGACGAAAATTGAAATAAATGAAATGAAATTTTCTGCTACTTTCTTTACCTTATGACGCTCTGGTGGAACCTAAGTTAGTGAGAATGTCCAATGGGATTATAATCTATGACAACATTGTAAAATATTCTCTAAAGCTTTCTCAAAATGTTTAAAAAATTACTTCAAATAGACTATATTGTCAACCTAATATAGCTTCCAATATTCCAGGATGACAACAATGAAAGGACATAGCTCGGCGATTTTTCAAAGGGCTGAGTCAGGAGATCATACATGGTACGCAGAATCCACAAGTGATCAAATACATGATTTTTTTTTCAACAGCGCGCGCTTAAACGTCGGGAACCTGTTTTTTCTCATAAGAGTTCAATTTGAACACAGTCTGATGATTTCCACCATCACGGAAATCCTTTTGAGGGCACTGCTTGGCAACACTGTTGCCTTGGCATAGGGTTCATGTTCTAGCTTCCGGGCGTCTCACGCATATCTATTTGAGCAAAAAAAAAATTTTTTTTTTCTATACACCCATTCTATGTATCAAAGTTATTTCGATATCCGGACGATGCCGGGCCCAGTTATAGTTTTATGACACATTTCCATTTTTATTGGCCAATACTTTTGATACTTTCCACATCCGCTGTTGCAAGATGGACCAAAAAAAAAACCGGAGCCGGAAAACGAAAAGAACAAATAAAAATGAGAACCCGAAAGCCCATTGAACGGTTCCGGTTCCGAAAATCGACTGGAAAACCGCATAACGTTTTTATTTTTTCTTCTTTTTCGCTCCAGGCCGCAACATTCGGCCGTCAGTTGGAAATCTATTTGCGATAAAAAATCTTTATATTTATGATTAATGGAGTGGGTTCTTTTGTGGGATGAAATTTTCGTTGAATGATTTTTTTTGTGTTGTCTCGATAGCTCATATTTTTTGGGCTACTGGACGACACTTTGTTACTGATGCCGGCAAGCGGTTCTCCGTATTGAATTTAGTGCACTCGATTGTTTCACTGAAAAGAGGAGAAAGATGGACCGATGGTGGTCGAGAGAGAAAAAGTAGGTACTCCACAAATCGGTTGAGTGCATGTATGAATGAACATTTGTGTGAATCTGTGCAAGAGTGTGTGCGTAAGCTGGACCGCGTTCGCTATCGAGTGACGGTTTTATGAGTGGTGATTTATTTGGATCATAAATTTGTGATCGTTCTGAGAGCGCGGCTGCTGCGAGTGTTTTGCGGTGCAGACTTACGATGGCAGGCGCGAATGATTGCAATTTCATGAAAGTTTTGTTACAGCTTCGATGACGTCCATCTGTCGATTGATGGTGCTTCGGCCGATGAATTTATGGCTGGGGACGTATGTAGTTTTATCGCAGATGCTGTGCCGGGCAGTAAATAATGAAAGAGCTCAAAACTATTGACTCCATTGAGAGAGCCCTTGGAAACGGTTCGATAAGCTGGAAAACTACACAAATTGAATTGAAACGTTTATCCTTTACAAGGATCCAATCAGGAAGCAACGATAGGTTGTTTCCTATTTCGGACAGAGAGAATTGCAGAAAGGAAATTAGAATTTTCATTCCATATTCATTAATTCTGGAATAACTTTTGCCGCAGTTAGTTTCCTGAATAAATTTTGGAATGGCGAATATTAGTCATATTATTTAATTTGATTCTGAAAATGACTCTGCATCTAAAATCCGAGTACTGGCTTCCCAAGTAACAATTTTAGCTTTATTATGGTCAGCAAAATGTCGTTTGGACCACAGCATTAATCTTCATAAAAAGCTAAAGTACATTCTATAACATCACCTGGACTCTAATAAAGCCAAAATTAGGCTATTTGGCCCTATCCTAGGAACGTCATCATGACCAATCATTGTTAGTCATCAATATTGGTCACCAAAGCTTTTAAAAAGCTATTATAAAACATGTTAGAAATTTTTGTTTTTTTCGGTTCTGTCAGTTCTCGGAGTTTTTTTTTTTGTTTTTTCCAGCAACCGTAATGGTTGATGAATGATGATTGCTTTATTCAGATATGAATCTGGTAAAATTAATAGTTAAAAAACCAATGTTTTACCCATATAATGAGCGTCTTTTCTACTGCCAGTCAAGATTTTAGGTAAAATGTATATGAAATAGTATCTTAAAATAAATGCGCCTCGTCAAATCTGATGGTCAATCATGATGGGATTGATGGAAAAAAGGCCTGAAAAAATATTTTCCAATGCTGGCATTGTGAATCCATCAACATGGCGTCATTTTGTACCCTTCGATTTTGCAACCAACATGGCGTGAGTCAATTCATAGTTTTATTATGGTTTAATGATGACCCCAAAAAAAGCTACGATTTGACGTTTCTTTCGCAAGCAAACCAATTACACGCTAAGGTTGAGTTCCTCATTTCTGAGTTGTTAATCATTAGTACAGTAAATGAGGAGACTTTTTGAATGAAAAGGGATTGGTTTTCAATGACCCGTGGAATAAACCATGAGTTGAAGTCAAATTTCGTTGTCTGACGCCATCTTGAAATCCAAGATGGCGGCTTCCGCTGAACTTTAAAATGGTGTAAATGACTTGAAATCGCATGAAACCCCAACAAAATGGGTATCGGGTGAAAGTGCTAAACGAGTAGAAGTCGAATTTCGCTATCCGACGCCATCTTGAAATCCAAGATGGCGGCAGCCGCTCAACTTTTAATGCTTAATGCTGACAAAAAGTCGCATTAAACCACCACTATACGAATATTGGTAAAAAGGCTAAGCTAGAAGATGTCGATTTTTTTCTTTCCGACGCCATCTTGGAATCCAAGATGGCAGCTTCCACTGAATTTAAAATGCTGTTAATCAATGAAAATCGCTTGAACACAACTTTTTTTCACGTAATACTACATTAAAACTACTATTTTAAAACAATTTAGATCATTTTAAATCACTTTTATTATTTTTTCATTATATTTCTAATGCATTTAGAACTTTTCTTGTTTTGTTTATAGTTTTTGATTTTTTTTGCCATTTATGTAATTCTTTTATTCCTATCATGCTATTATGTCTAAATTGTATCGGTCTTATTCTAGCGAAAACTATAAGGTTATGTTGTTTCTGTTAACCGTCTGATTTTGGCACATGTGCCAAATTCGATGTTTCCAAAATCGAATGTTGCCAAAAACGAACGGGGTCTGTATTGCGGTAGTTTTTGTGGGATTTTCAGTCACTTACAGATTTTTAGAGAAACGCGAAAAAAGATATTTGACTTCTATAATTTAGCCTTAGCACTCAATACAATATATTTGGTAGTTTCATGCTATTTTCATTCATTTACAGTATTTTTAAGTTCAGCTGAAGCCACCATCCTGGATTTCAAGATTGCGTCAGAATGC
The DNA here is from genome assembly GCF_029784155.1 of Uranotaenia lowii. Classification (NCBI taxonomy): domain Eukaryota; kingdom Metazoa; phylum Arthropoda; class Insecta; order Diptera; family Culicidae; genus Uranotaenia; species Uranotaenia lowii. Next base: position 162,441,603 of record NC_073691.1, on the reverse strand, counting down.
AAAAATAAACTTTTTATAGCTTATCCCAATTGACAAATATCCATATTTTGGAGGTTTCATGCGATATTCAATGATTTAGAGCATTTTTTAAGTTTATAGAAAGCTGCCATCTTGGATTTCAAGATGGCGTAAAAAAAAGACATACACCGTCTTAGCCAATTTAGGCTCTACAGACTGAATAAATGGCATGGACAACTTAAGATTAACATTAAACACCCAGTACCGAGATGGGAATCGAACCCATGTCATCAGCGGACCAGCGATTACCGTCTTACCACACTAACCACTCGACCACCAAGACGTAAGATAGCAATATTCGACTTCTACTCGTAAACCCCTTCACCCACTACCAATATGGGTTTCATGTCATTTTAAGTCATTCACTACATTTTAAAGTTTAGCGGAAGCCGCCATCTTGGATTTCAAGATGGCGTAAGATAGCGTAATTCAACTTCTACCGGTTGATTTCTTTTAACTTATACCCCTATAATATAGGTTTTATGCGATTTTCAGTCATTTACAGTATTTTTAAGTTGAGTGGTAGCCGCCATCTTGGATTTAAGATGGCGACGGGCAACGAAATTTGACTTCTACTCGTTTATTACTTTCACCTTATAACCATATTGTGAAGGTTTCACGATATTTTCAGTAATTTTCAGCTTTGAAAATAAAAGAGGAAGCCGCCATCTTGAATTAATGATGGCGTCAAGCTTTTTTTTCCTACTATTTAGGCCCTTTCACTCAATACTCATATTGTAAAGATATCCATACCACTTTCGGTGATTTCAAGTTTTCAAAGATGTATTTTTTTCATTTAAACTCAAAACCAACACGCATAACTTACCAAAAATGTGTAAAAATGGGAGTTCCAATTCAAATATGTGCTATCTAATCTGAGCGTGTCCTGTTTTGACATTTTGATCGAGAACTGTCACTAAGTTTTATGGCGGTTTAATAATCAGGCACTGAGTGCTATTATAGAACATGCAAAAGAAAGCTTGGAGCAAACTTCTAAGTTTGTGTTTTATTATAGTTTTAAAAAAGCATTCATAACTCTTTCAAAATAACTAAAACAGTATGTTTAATAAAAGTTTTATTAGCGTTTTCAAAACCATCTGCAAACATATGGTCGAAAAAAAATATAAGCATTATGCATGACCATAATAAAACCGTCATAAAACGAGCTGCACAAAAAAATGCCATAATTAAACCATAATAAAACTTCCTAATGCTAGTTGGCATAATCTGTGTTACTTGGGTTATGATTCCAGATAGTGTATTCTGATTCATCCTGGATCCTGGATCCTGATCCTGGATCCTGATCCTGGATCCTGATCCTGGATCCTGATCCTGGATCCTGATCCTGGATCCTGATCCTGGATCCTGGATCCTGATCCTGGATCCTGATCCTGGATCCTGATCCTGGATCCTGATCCTGGATCCTGATCCTGGATCCTGATCCTGGATCCTGATCCTGGATCCTGATCCTGGATCCTGATCCTGGATCCTGATCCTGGATCCTGATCCTGGATCCTGATCCTGGATCCTGATCCTGGATCCTGATCCTGGATCCTGATCCTGGATCCTGATCCTGGATCCTGATCCTGGATCCTGATCCTGGATCCTGATCCTGGATCCTGATCCTGGATCCTGATCCTGGATCCTGATCCTGGATCCTGATCCTGGATCCTGATCCTGGATCCTGATCCTGGATCCTGATCCTGGATCCTGATCCTGTTTCCTGATCCTGGATCCTGATCCTGGATCCTGATCCTGGCTCCTGGTCCTGAATCCTGATGCGGAATTCTGCTCCTGGGTCCTGATTCTGGATCCTGATTTTGAATCTTGATCCTAGATCCTGATCCTGAGTTTGAATTCTGATCCTGGATCCTGATCCTGATTATAGATTCTGACCCTAGATACTGATCCTGGATCCTGGATCCTGATCCCGGATCCTAATCCTGGATCCTGATCCAGGATCCTTATCCTTGATCCTTATCTTGGATCCGGATCCCAAATTTTTATCCTGATTCTGCATCCGAAACCTGATCCTGGATTCTGGAACCTGACCCAGAGTCCTGATCCTGGAACCTAATCCTGGATTCTGATCCTAGATTCTGATCCTGGATCCTGATCCTGAATCCTGATCCTGGTTCCTGATCCTGGATCCTGATCCTGGATCCTGATCCTGGATTCTTATCCTGGATCCTGATCCTGCATCCTGATCCTGGATCCTGATCCTGGATCCTGATCCTGGATCCTGATCCTGGATCCTGATCCTGGATCCTGATCCTGGATCCTGATCCTGGATCCTGATCCTGGCTTCTGATGCGGAATCCTGCTCTTAGGTCCTGATTCTGGATCCTGATTTTGAATCTTGATCCTAGATCGTGATCCTGAGTTTGAATTCGAATCCTGGATCCTTATCCTGATTATAAATTCTGACCTGGATACTGATCCTGGATCCTCGATCCTGATCCCGGATCCTCATCCTGGATCCTGGTCCTGGATCCTTATCATAGATCCGGATCATAAATTTTTATCCTGATTCTGCATCCGAAACCTGATCCTGGATTCTGGATCCTGACCTAGAGCCCTGATCCTGAATTCTGTACCTAGATTCTTAAACTGGATCCTGATCATGGATTCTGACCCTGATTCTTGATCCTAATCCTGGATCCTGATCCGGAATTCTGATCCTGAATCCTGATTCTGGATTCGTATCCTGGATCCTGGTCCTAGATCCCAATCCTGTTCCTGGATCCTGATCCTCGATCCTAATTCTGAATCCTGATACTGAATCCTGATCCTAAATTTTGATCCTGAATATGCATTCGAATCCTGATCCTGGATCCTCATTCTGGATCCTGATCCGGATCCTGATCTTGGATCCTGTTTCTGATCTTGGATCCTGATTCTGATCTTGGATCCTGATTCTGATACTGGATCCTGATCCTGGACCCTGATCCTTAATCCTGATCCTAACATTTGATTCCGATTATGCATCCAAATCCTTAACTTATTCTGGATTCTGATCCTGGATCCTGGGTCTTGATCGTGGATCATGATTATTTATCCTGAATCCTTATCCTGGATCCTGATCCAGGGTCCTGTTCCTGGATCCGTAATCAGAATCTTGAACCTAGATCCTTTTCCTGGATTCAGATTCTGGATCATGATCCTGATCCTCATAGAAGATCCTGTTCATGGATCATGCTCCGAAATCCTACTCCTAGATCCTAATCCTGTGTTCTGTATCCTGAAACCTGATTCTGGATTCTGATCCTGGATTCTGATCCTGGATGCTGGTCCTGGATCCTGATCCTGGATCCTGATCCTGGATCCAAAACCTAATCTTGGATCCTGATCTCGGATCCGGATCTGGGATCCTAATCCAGATCCTGGATCCTGATCGAGAATCCTGATCGTGGATCTTCATCCCGGGTTCTGATCCTGATCCTGAATCCTGATTCTGAATTCTGATTCTGGATCTAGATCCTGCATCTTGAACCTGGGTCCTGATCTTGAATGCTGATCCTGTATCCTGGAAGTGATCATGGAACTTGATCGTGGATCCTGATCCTGGATCCTGATCCTGAGTCCTGATTCTGGATCTTGATCCTTCATCTTGATCCTGATCCTAAATCAAAATCCTTTATCCTGATCTAGGATCTTGATCCTGTATACTGATCCTGGATCCTGATCCTGGATCCTGATCCTGGATCCTGATCCTGGATCCTGATCCTGGATCCTGATCCTGGATTCCGATTTTGGATCCTGATCCTGGATCCTGATCCTGAGTCCTGATTCTGTATCCTGATCGTGGATCATCATCCTGGATCATGATCCTGGATCTTGGATCCTGGTCCTGGATTCTGATCCTGAACCTGGATCCCTACCCTGGATTCTGATTCTTGGTCCTGACCTTGGATCTTGATCCTGGATCCTAATCCTGGATCCTGATCCTGGATCCTGATCCTGGATCCTGATCCTGGATACTGATCCTGGATCCTGATCCTGGATCCTAATCCTGGATCCTGATCCTGAATCCTGATCCTGGATCCTGAGCCTGAGTCCTGATTCTGGATCTTGATCCTTCATCCTGATCTGATCCTAAATCAAAATCCTTTTATCCTGATCTAGGATCTTGATCCTGTATACTGATCCTGGATCCTGATCCTGGATCCTGATCCTGGATTCCGATTTTGGATCCAGATCCTGGATCCTGATCCTGAGTCCTGATTCTGTATCCTAATCGTGGATCATCATCCTGGATCATGATCCTGGATCTTGGATCCTGGTCCTGGATTCTGATCCTGAACCTGGATCCCTACCCTGGATTCTGATTCTTGGTCCTGACCTTGGATCTTGATCCTGGATCCTGATCCTGGATCCTGATCCTGGATCCTGATCCTGGATCCTAATCCTGGATCCTGATCCTGGATCCTGATCCTGGATCCTGATCCTGGATCCTGATCCTGGATCCTGATCCTGGATCCTGACCCTGGATCCTGATCCTGGATCCTGATCCTGGATCCTGATCCTGGATCCTGATCCTGGATCCTGATCCTGGATCCTGATCCTGGTTCCTGATCCTGGATCCTGATCCTGGATCCTAATCCTGGATCCTGATCCTGAATCCTGATCCTGGATCCTGATCCTGGATCTTGATCCTGGATCCTGATCCTGAATCTTGATCCTGGCTCCTGATCCTGAAGCCAAACCCTGGATTCTGATCCTGGATCCTGGATTCAGAACCTTGATCGTAATTCCGGATCCTGATTCTTATCATGATCCTGATCCTGATCCTGCATCCTGTATCCTGGTTCTCCTTATTACAAGTCTGGATTCTCGATCCTGAACCTGGAACCTTAATCTGGATCCATATTCTGGGACCTTAGCCTTGGCTTCAGATTCTGGATCCTTTGTCTGGATCCAGATTCTAGATCCTGAAGCGGGATCCTAATCCAAAGTCCTGATCCTGGATTCTTATTCTTAATCCTGATTCTGAATCCTTAAGCTGGTACCCGCTTCTGGATTCTTATCCTGTATCCTGATTAGACTGCCCCAAATTTGTATGGGAAATTTCAAGCTTGTGAAATGTTATGCGCTGCAGGCTTAAATTGATCCTAGGCCTAGTACAAGGTCTCATGCCAAATCTGGGCCAGATCGGATCACGAGAAGGGGTCGCTCAACAAGCCTAAAGTTTGTATGGGATTGTCATATGTCAAATTTAAATGCAATCTTCGGATGAAATATTTGTCATAGTTTAAGCTTTAAGAAAAACCGTTTTCTAAAGAAATCGGCCGAAGGGGACCAAAGCTATTCATGATAAACTGGATTTTCATGTTCCTCCCGAACAAAATGTCTCAAAATCCCATACAAACTTTAGGCTCGTTGAGCGACCCCTTCTCGTGATCCGATCTGCCCCGGGACATTTGTGGCAGTCTAATTCTGATTCTGATCTTTGATCATGACCCTGATCCTGGATCAGGATCCTGATCCTGGATTCTCATCCTGGATCCTGATCCCGATCCTGGGTCGTGATGCTGGGCCCTAATGCTGGGTCTCCCAGCAAACATAACATCGCATTAGAAATGTCAGCTCAACTCGTTAACAACGTTAATGCGAATCGTAATTCCTACCAAACCAAGCAAATGGTCGTAAAAAGGGTTAGTTAAAGTCTACCGACTCGGATATGACAAAATTGCGTCATGTTTGCAAATTTGTCTCCCGCGTGCGGGATTCAAGTGAGAAAACAACCTTGTTGTTCTCTCTGCGATTAGCAGTGCAACCAGATTTATAAAAAACAGAGGGTCCATTTAGTTAAACTGTCCAATGAGAGAAGCAGCAAATATTGTCGCTGGCAACGGTTTGCATGCATTGAGAGCAAAACTTGCGCTCTCTCGCATACTGTCAGGATGTACGGTAAAAGGTGTTGTATATCGTCAAATTTTTACAACACATATCGCATAAGCCAGAAGTTGAAAATATGTATGTATATTGCCTCCACTTTAGTACTTAAATGCTGTTTTTTTCGAGTTATATAAGATGATTTTATAATGTATATGAAACGTATAGCAAAGTTAGTTGGGAAATATATGTACCTACAAAAATGTTTGCTGGGCTGATTCTGCATTCCAATTTTGGATCCCAAGTCTGGAATCTGATCCTGGATCTTGACTCTAGATTCTAATGCTGGATTCCGATCAAAGTCTTCAGCACGAGTCTGACTCGTGGGACTTTTTACTTATACTTTCAAGCTTCTTTTTATCAAAAATGACATCAATCTTCCATCTCAAGTCAGACTCGTGTTGAAGCGTTCATGAGCAAAGTTCAAATCCGTAGTCTTGAGACATTTCAGCTAGTCAAAGATTCAACTCTACACCACGAGTTTGACTCGCGGCTCTTTCCATGGCATAAATTCATTTTCTAATAAAATTCGTTGCTCTTGTTTATGAAAAATCACCCCAAAAAAAACCACGAGTCAGACTCGTGTTTTCAGATTAAAGAACTAAGGAGCAAAGTTCCTCAGCCAAGCAAATCCAAATATGAAGACATCTCGAAAACCATTCAACCATTTTTTCGTTACGTCAGCTGAAGGAGTTAATTCATCCAAACTATTTCATTTTATTTGTGTTTGCTGCGAAAATATATTTCTCTGAACCACGGCGGCAAATGCCAAACTGCCAGTTGCAGATATCAGCAACAAAAGTGGCTAAGAAAGCGTTAAATTTGCCTCGAAAAGGCTGAAACAGAACGAGGGCGGAAACTTTTGCATACACCCTCAAATTTCGCGACCTTCCATTTGCCACTTGGTTCCGGATGTTGTACAAACTGCACCGGGGCACAATGACGGATGTTTGGGCTAAAATCCATCCAAACTGTCATCATTAGCGTAAGGAAGGGGTTTGGCTGCATGGTTTGGCATTTTTTTTCCGTGACATTTAGCAGTGCCATTTCTTTTCTTCCGCCACTTGCATCCAGAAGCGGAAGTAGTCAGGGTGCGGGAAAATTAAATTATCATCAGCATCGTCATCATAATTATCATCATCATTCTGCCGTAATTTGGCAGAGTCTTGTTCTGTCCGGGGATTTCCTGAGCGAAGGTTTTGTTTTATTGTGACTGCTTGATATTTAATCTTCGCGACGTTGACATTCATTATCAAAGTTGTTGGAAAGCTTGTTTTACCAGAGAATTTAACGCTGAAAATTTCGCCCTGGGAACACTTTTAAAGCATCGAACTTTTTAGGTCGCTTCACCTTCAATCCTCGGAACAAAGCTGAAACAAATTCTGCAGCAAGAGTTTAATCCAATCATTCATTTGAGATGCTTTGCTTTTAACCAGGATTTATTTCTCGTTTCGCAATTTCTAGCTTCAAGTCTCGAATTTCGAATCAACTCTTCCTTCCATTACCAGCAGTAACATAGACCGGCTCTAATTTCACACCTTCTAATTTTTTGCCCTGAAACCACGAGTTCAACTCGTGGGGATCAATATGTGCCACTTAATCAAAACACGAGTCGGACTCATAACAAAATAAAACGCAACAAAACCACGAGTCAGACTCGTGAACTCTTAGTTAGCAATAGCCACGACTCGGACTCATAACAGAAACAATTCCAACACAAAACGAGTCAGACTCGTGATAAAGAATTGAAGTTGAAATGCTTCATTGAAAGGTTATATGAAAAAAAATAACAGCAGCCCTTTTTGCTTTTAAAGAAATACAATTTCGAGCCGGCTCTAGAAGCGATCGTTTCCACACTCTATACAACTTTTTTTTTCTTAATTTCAAACAAAAAAAAACTTACGAAAGGTGCTTCATTCTATTCCAGAGCTCACGAGCACCGGCACACACAGAATCACACCCACACAGCCCGGAGATGAAGTCGAAATGAGGAAAAGTTCTTAGGGAATAATAATGGCAGCAAAATCCAACACGAATCCACCTGTCAACCCGGATAAGAACCGGGAGAGTTCGTTCCACTTCCTGGTCCCAGAAACCGTGGGGAGAAGGTGGAGGATTCGTCTTTTTTTGTGTGTGTGTTGCGAGCCCGATTTCCGTGTGCCCCGTTCCATGACCGTGACTTTCCGCGTGCTACTTTTACACGGTAATCTTTTTTTCCGCCAGTGAACATTGTGGTAAGATTATTATTTTCACAGCACAATATTGCAATTGGTTTCCCTCGAAAACCGTAATCATTCTAACTGAGTGCTTTCAAACACTGGAGAGGGTTCAAGAGCATGGGACAGATTATATTGACAAAAAAAAACAAAAAAAAAAAATAGAAAAAGATGCTGATTTTGTATCAAAAATTTGATTCTAAGAACAGGAAACCGAGAATGAAATCTGAAATCTGAATCACAATCTTAAATCTGAATCTGAAGTTTGCAATCTGAATCTGAAATTTGAAATCTGAATCTGAAATCTGAATCTGAAATCTGAATCTGAAATCTGAATCTGAAATCTGAATCTGAAATCTGAATCTGAAATCTGAATCTGAAATCTGAATCTGAAATCTGAAATCTGAATCTGAAATCTGAATCTGAAATCTGAATCTGAAATCTGAATCTGAAATCTGAATCTGAAATCTGAATCTGAAATCTGAATCTGAAATCTGAATCTGAAATCTGAATCTGAAATCTGAATCTGAAATCTGAATCTGAAATCTGAATCTGAAATCTGAATCTGAAATCTGAATCTGAAATCTGAATCTGAAATCTGAATCTGAAATCTGAATCTGAAATCTGAATCTGAAATCTGAATCTGAAATCTGAATCTGAAATCTGAATCTGAAATCTGAATCTGAAATCTGAATCTGAAATCTGAATCTGAAATCTGAATCTGAAATCTGAATCTGAAATCTGAATCTGAAATCTGAATCTGAAATCTGAATCTGAAATCTGAATCTGAAATCTGAATCTGAAATCTGAATCTGAAATCGGAATCTGAAATCTGAATCTGAAATCTGAATCTGAAATCTGAATCTGAAATCTGAATCTGAAATCTGAATCTGAAATCTGAATCTGAAATCTGAATCTGAAATCTGAATCTGAAATCTGAATCTGAAATCTGAATCTGAAATCTGAATCTGAAATCTGAATCTGAAATCTGAATCTGAAATCTGAATCTGAAATCTGAATCTGAAATCTGAATCTGAAATCTGAATCTGAAATCTGAATCTGAAATCTGAATCTGAAATCTGAATCTGAAATCTGAATCTGAAATCTGAATCTGATCCTGAATCTGATCCTGAATCTGAAATCTGAATCTGAAATCTGAATCTGAAATCTGAATCTGAAATCTGAATCTGAAATCTGAATCTGAAATCTGAATCTGAAATCTGAATCTGAAATCTGAATCTGAAATCTGAATCTGAAATCTGAATCTGAAATCTGAATCTGAAATCTGAATCTGAAATCTGAATCTGAAATCTGAATCTGAAATCTGAATCTGAAATCTGAATCTGAAATCTGAATCTGAAATCTGAATCTGAAATCTGAATCTGAAATCTGAATCTGAAATCTGAATCTGAAATCTGAATCTGAAATCTGAATCTGAAATCTGAATCTGAAATCTGAATCTGAAATCTGAATCTGAAATCTGAATCTGAAATCTGAATCTGAAATCTGAATCTGAAATCTGAATCTGAAATCTGAATCTGAAATCTGAATCTGAAATCTGAATCTGAAATCTGAATCTGAAATCTGAATCTGAAATCGGAATCTGAAATCTGAATCTGAAATCTGAATCTGAAATCTGAATCTGAAATCTGAATCTGAAATCTGAATCTGAAATCTGAATCTGAAATCTGAATCTGAAATCTGAATCTGAAATCTAAATCTGAAATCTGAATCTGAAATCTGAATCTGAAATCTGAATCTGAAATCTGAAATCTGAATCTGAAATCTGAATCTGAAATCTGAAATCTGAAATCTGAAATCTGAATCTGAAATCTGAATCTGAAATCTGAATCTGAAATCTGAATCTGAAATCTGAATTTGGAATCTGAATTTGAATCTGAAATTTTTCAAATGTTTGTAATTGTTTTCAAATTTCTGGAATTCAGGAATTTCTGTTGCTTGAATTCGATTTTTTTTATTTCAAAAATGCCTTCGTACAAAATTCTTTCTCAGTGTGCAAACGTACGAAAGAAGCGTGACGTGGTGATGCAGTTCAAATCACGGTAGTTCCTCATTTTTTTCTCTCTTTCTGGCTTGCTTGCTGAGAGACGTTTTAACTAACCGTTCCGAGCTGAATCTCGGTGACTTCGGGCTCAGTCCAAGGCTGCCGGCGGGGATAAATCCAGTGGCTCCAGATTCCTGGTGTAATTTACATTTTCCACCTCAGGGACCCGGACTGTCCAGATGGTTTCGGCTCGGTGGATCTCTGGCTTGTCTTCCGATCATCGGTGGCCCCAAGTTAAGCGAGAGGTTTCAAGGATTTAACTTATCCGGTCCTTTCCGAAAGCCGGAAGGAGGGACCCTCTTGTCCCATGCGCCCAAAGCGTGAAATAAACTTTACTTCACCTGAAGCCAAAATCCTCCGCTAACGATAATGGCACTGCTGGGTCAAACATTAAATTACTGAAGGTGAATATTTTGTTTGGGGGATCAAATTGTAATTAACGATGGAATGTAGGTTACTCAAGTTGTTTTCTTTAATATTTAATTTTCACTCAACTCATTGATTGTGACAAAAATGGCAAAAACAAAAATGACAAAAACACATAATTGAATGGAATTAAAATTGTTCACGTTCATCCTACGTTTCCCCATTGCTCAGGAAACAGGTCGAAACTGCTGAATGTGATGTATGTAGGTACCTGAAAAGAAGAAACAAGTTTTTAATTAATACAATCAAAAGTGTTACGATATCATTGGATAACACACAGCTAATCAAATTTCTACAGTATCGTCAAGCAACTTGAGTGTCGGAGAAACTTTTCTAACCCATGAACAGTTACAGTTTCCATAAACAAGGTTCAGAACTTTCCGTGGGATCTCAACTGTTCTCTGGAAAGTTGATAATTTTTCCGGCCCTGAAGACGAAAGCTTGACGAGAGGTAATAAATTTTAAACCGATGACCCACCTTGTAGGAAAACATTGCGGGAAAACTTCTCCCCCACTATAAAGTTTTCCATTGCAATCTGGATAGACTTGTTGGAAAACGGAATCTTTCTACAATGAAATGCTTCTTTTTTGAAGCCATGATGTGGTTACTGCTGAACTAAATTTAATTTTGAAGAGATAAAGGATGGACTTTGGAATTATTTTTCAACTGAGTGTCCATGGTTTTCCACACATAAATGAAGACCCTCCAAAAGATTCCCACTCGAATGAATTTTTGTCCGATGGCCCACCCGAAGCTTCCTGTGCATCGCCAGTCTGAACATTTGGCGACCGTGATAAAATCAAAAATCGTCAAAAAACAGCTAAATTAAGGAAGGGAGAAAAGCTTGAAAAAATAAAAAAAATTAAAAAGAGAGTTGAGAAGATAGCTTGATACAATTAAAACTGACGAGGTTTGAAGGGTAAACTTGAAAAAATCGAAGAAAAACACACCAGATAGCGAATCGAGAGGACAGCATGAAATAAATTTAAAAAAAAAACTCCTTGGGTTAGTTGCAAAGAGAAAATCACTAGGATGCGAGTTGAGAGCAAGATCTTGGTATTTAAACGGGTTAAGGGGAAAAAGGTTAATAAATAAAAAAAAATGAAGGGAGTTGAGCGGAACGCTTGAACAAATTAAACCCAATCACTAGAAAGCGAGTTGAGAGGACAGCTTGGTGATTAAATTAGTTGAGCGCGTTTGTTGAAAAAAAAATGTAAGGAAAAAACAACCTTAAAGCGAGTTTGGAGGACGTCTTGAAAAGAATGGAAAATTAAATGGGTTGGAAGGACAGCTTCAAACAGTTGGAAAAACTCATCCGAAAGCGAACAAGTGGATTGAGAGGACACCCTGAAATAAAGTGAACAATACCTTAAACGAGTAGAGAGTTTAGATTAATGAGGAAGAAAACAAAAAAGAAATGGGATGACAACAAAAAAGTAAGAAAACAACTCCCAACGAGGGGGACTGAGAGGACAACTACGAGTTGAGAGGCATTCAAGCGGGTTCAGCGGGCGTCTTGAATCAAATGTAAAAAAAAAACACCTTAAAGCTTATCCAGAGGAAAGCTAAGTGAAAATTAAAATTTGTGCGAGAAGAGAGGGCAGCTTTGCGAAACTGAACATAAATAAAAACACAAAAAAGTGGATTGGGAGGACAGCTTGAAATAAATTAAAAGAACAGCATAAAAGTAACTGAAAGAACAGACTGGCGTAAATGAGAATTCTAGCGGATTGAGAGGACAGCTTTAAACAAATGAAAACAAATCACTAGACAACGAGTTGAGAGGTCAGCTTGGTGATAAAGAGTTCAAAGGACATCTACAGAATACAAATATCAAGCGGATTGGGAAGACAGCTTGAAACAAAAGTTAAAGGTACCCACCAGAAAGCGAGTTGAGAAAAAACAGACGATCAATCGGCTTGAAAGGAACGGCATGGAACGAGTTAAGATTTATGAGGCAGAAAACACACGTGGATTGAGATGACAGCTTCAAATAGATCAAAGATGAAAACAGTATGATTGAGAGGACAGCTTTGTTTAAAAAGAAAATCAAGTGTGACGAAATTAAAAAAAAAAAAAACTCTAGAAAGCGATTTGAGAGGACAGCTAAGTGAAAATTTATACTCAAGCGGGTTGAGAGGACAGCTTGAAATAAAATTGAAAGAAAAACACTTCGAAACAAGTTAAGACGACAGCTTTATAAACAAGAAATCACAAGTGGATTGAGAAAACAGCACAGAATAAATGGAAACTCCTCAGGAAGCGAATTGGGAGGACTTCTTGGAATAAATTTAAAAGAAGTTGCAAGCCAGCTTGGCAAAAATAAAAACTCAAGCAGATTGAGAAGACAGCTTAGTGATCAAAGGAAAGAGAGAAATAATTAAAAAAACACTTTGACCCATTCCTAGCTGAAATGACCGCTTGATGAAAATGAATCATCAAGCAGATTTCGAAGGAAGCTGGAAACAAAGCTTGGTGTCTTCGTAGGATGAGTGGATTTTTTTTTAAACAAATGTTAAAAAAATCTTCGAAGCGAGTTTAGAGGACATCTGAGTGTGAATGGAAAACCAAGAGGGTTAGGAAGACAGCTGAAAACAAATTGAAAAAAACTCACGAAAGGACAGAGTGGATTGAGATGACAGCTTGGAAGAAGTGTAAATACCACCTTAAAGCTTAGTGAAATCTTAAATTTATGTGGGTTGAGAGGACCGCTTTAAATAAAATTAGAGGAAAAAATTTGAAGCAAGTTGATAGTTGACAGTTTGGTGGAAAAAAAATGACCAGAAACCGAAAATGAAACAGTCTGAAATAAATTCAAAAATAAACACCTTGAAAGTAGTTGAAACATAGCATGGGAAGCAAATTGAGAGGACAGATTGAATAAAATGAAAACAATTAACAAGAAAGAGAACTGAGAGGACAGTTAAGCGATTAAGTGGGTTGAGTGGAAAAATAAAAAAATAAAAAATGAAAAATACCTCCTCAAAGCGAGTGGAGAAGACAACTAAGTAAGAATGCAAATCATGTGGGTTGAGAAGACAGCTTGACACAAATGTTAAACTCATCAGAAAACGAATTGAGAAATCAGACGATCAATCGGATTGAGAGGTCAGCTTGAAATAAATGTAAATAACATTTAAACGAGTTGAGTTGAGAGTTCAGGTTGATGAGGCAGAAAACACATGTGGGTTGAAATGACAGCTTCAAATCATCAAAGATTAAAAAACACCATTAAAGAACAGTTTTGTTAAAAAACAAAAAATCAAGCGCGAATAAATTGAAAAATAAACAAAAAATTAAAGGAAATCACTAGAACAGGAGTTGAGAGGACAGCTTAGCAAAAAAAACTCATGCGGATTGAGAGAACAGCCTAAAATAAAGTTGAACAAAAAAAACACTTTGAAATGAGTTGAGACGATGTAAAAATGAAAACACCAGCGGGTTGAGAGAACATCATAAAAATTATGAAATAAATCATCAGGAAGCTAATTGGGAGCACAGCTTGAAATAAATTTAAAAAACACTCCTTAAAAATAGTTGAGAGACAGTTTGGTGAAAACTCGAGTGGATTGAGAGGACTGCTTAGTGATCAAATGCATTGAGAGGAAAAAGAGAAATAATTTAAAAACACTTTGAGAGAACTGTTTGGTGAAAATGAAGCATCAAGCGGGTTGAGAAAAAAGCTGCAAACAAAGAAAAAAAAATCACTTAAAAGCAAGTTAAAAGAACAGCTTGTTGTCTAAGTGGGCTGAGTGGACTGTTTGAAAAAAAAAAAGGAAACAAAAAACCCCGAGGTGAAAGAACATTTTAGAATGAATGTAAATCAAGTGAACTTAGAAGACAGCTGGAAGCAAATGAAAAAAAAACGATTAAGCGGACTGAAAAGACAGAGTGGATTGTGAATTGAGAGGACAGCTTGAAGTAAATATCAACAACACCATAAAGTCGGTTCAGAGGACAGCTTTTTGAAATCTAAAATGAATGTAGATTGTGAGGACTGCTTGAAATAAAATTTAAGAGAAATAACATTGAAGCGAGTTGAAAGGACAGTTTGGTGAAAATTAAAACACAAGCGTGCTGAAAGGAGAGTTGGAAATATTGGAATAAATTACTAGAAAGTGAATTGGAAAAACAGCTTGAAATCAATAAAAAAAATCAAACTTTAAAAAAAATTTAAAAAAATAGCTTGGTGCAAAATATAACTCAATCGGATTGAGAGGACATCTTGAAAAAAAAAAAGAAAAATCACTAGAAAGCGAGTTTAGAGGACAGCTTATTGATTATTGGAGACACGATGAAACAAATGCTAAAAAATACCTCCTCAAAGCAAATTAAAACTAGATAAGAATTTAAAAAGTCGGGTTGTGAAGACAGCTTGTGAAGCAGTTGAGAAGCCAGAAGACCAATCGGTTTGAAAAGACAGAATGAAATAAATGTAAACAACTGTGGATTGCGATGACAGATTCAAATAAATCAAAAATTGAAAATACCACGGAAGGAATTTAGAGGACAGTTTTTTTGGAAAACAAAATTTAATTTTAAAGAACTTGAAAAATAAAAAAAATAAACTAAAGGAAATCACTGGAACACGAGTTGAGAGGACAGCTAAGTTAAAAATAAACTTTTGGTGGTTGAGAGAACAGCCTGAAAAAAATTGAAAAAAATCACTTTAAAACGAGTTGAAGAAATTTAAAATAACATTTTGGAAAAAAGTTGAAGGAACAGCTTCGTAGAAATAAAAATTTAAGCGGATTGAGAGGAAAGCTCAGTAATCAAATGGATTGAGAGGAAAACGAGAAATAAATTAAAAAAAAAAACTTTGAACTGAGAGGACTGTTTGGTGAAAATGAAACATCAAACGGCTTGAGAGAAAAGCTGGGAACAAAAAAAACAAATCACTAGAAAGCAAGTTACGAGGACAGCTTGGTGTCAAAGTGGGTTGAGTGGACTGTTTGAAAAAAAAAAATGAATCAAAAAACCCCTTGAAGCGAGTTGATAGGACATCTATGAAGTATGAATGGCAAAATCAAGTATGTTAAGAAGACAAATTAATAAAAAACTACAAGAAATACAAGTTGAAAAGACAGAGTGGATTGTGGATTGAGAGGACAGTTTTAAATACACATTTAAATTACCTTCAAGCGAGTTCAGAGGACAGCTTAGTGGAATCAAAACTTCATGCGGCTTGAGACTGGTAGATATTAAATTTATCAACAAACATTTAAGCGAGTTGATTGGACCGTTTGGTGAAAATGAAAACACAAGCGTGCGCAAAGGACAACTTTAAATATTGGAAAAATCACAAGAAGGCGAATTAAGAGAACAGCTTTAAATAAATTTATAAAAATAAACACCTTAAAAGTAGTTGAAAAAATTGCTTGAAGAAAATGAAAACTCAAGCAGGTTGAAGGGACAGCTTCAAACAAACGAAAACGAATAACTTAAAAGCGAGTTGAGGGAACAGTTTGGTTATCAAGTGGGTTGAGCAGACAGGTTGAAACAAATGTTAAAGAATACCTCCTCAAATCGAGTCGAGAGGACATCTAGTAAAGAATGAAAAAATATAGACAATCAATCGGATTGAAAGGACCGCTTGGAAAAAAAGAATGTAAATCACACCTTAAACGAGTTAGGAGTTCAGATTGACGAGGGAGAAACACCGGTTGGTTGAGATGACAGCTTCAAATAGACCAAAGAGAAAAACATCGTGAAGGAACTTTAGAGGGCAGCTTAGTGAAAATGAAAAATCAAGCAAAGGGAAAATTTCAACTTATGCGGGTTGAGAGGGCAGCCTTAAATAAAATTGAGAAAAAAAAAACATCTTTAAGCGAGTTTAGATGACTTCTTGGTAAAAGTTAAAATTCAAGTGAGTTCAACTGAAATCAATGGAACAAGAATCTTTTTTTTGGCGATAAAGCTGGTTGAGCGGTCAGTTTGAAACAAATTTAGAAAAAGCTCCTTGAAGCGAGTTTAAAGGACACCTTTTATGTAAGATTGAAAATCAAGTGGATTGAGAGGACAACCTAAAAAAAATGGAAAAAAAACTTACAAGAAAGCAAGTTTAGAGGACAGATGATCAAGTGGGTTGAGAGCACAGCTTGAAATAAATGTAAAAAACACCTCGAATGAGTTGACAGCTCAGATTGATAAACAAAAAAACACATGCGGTTAGAGATGAGAGCTTAAAGTAAATTTAGAAAAAAAAACATGAAGAAGGCTGACAATACAATTTTGTGAAAATGTAAAATCAAGTGAAAAAATTTATTTTGGAAAAACATGATTAGATGCGTATTTTTTTTATTTTTCTCAAGTAAGATGTTAAAAAGATTCAATTTTTTATAAATTTTCAAAGAAATTTATGATTTTTTCAAATATACCTCAGTAATATTGATCGCAGTGTTTTTCTCCATTCAATGAAAAGGCGACAGCATCAGCTCATCAGAAATTTGTGTAAATTATAATAGCTTGTATTCCGTCCTAATTAAAAAAAACACTCGAGTTGTCCTGATTTTTGAAAATTAATCTCTTAAATGTCCTGAATTGTTCGGATTTTCATAAAAACATTCCAAATATAATCGAATTTGTAGTTAAACTATGAGAAAACCGATTAAATCTGTAATAAAATAGTTAAAGGTTATCTTCGGTACAGATGGTGTTTTTCGATATGAACTGCAGGCTAGCCAAAAAGCCTGTATTACGCCTTTATTTATGCAATCTATGCAGAGCTTCTTATTATTTCCATAAATCAAAAGGTGTTCTGGAATATCCTGATATTTTGCTTCGCCTTGTCCTAATTTCTTACGAAATCACCTGGCACCCTGATTCCAGAATTAATTCAGCCAGGGATGCCACATTATTCCTATTCTCGCACCATGAAAATTTTGGAAACCTGTATGAATAAAATGATTAAAAAAAAGTTTCAAATAATATGTCCATGCTTTGAAAACATTTACCAAAACAATGTGTATCAGAAAAATTGTTTTTGATTTAATCCTATTAAGGTTGTATAGTTGACAGAGGTACCATTTTTCCTGATTTTCGAAATAACTTCCTAATTTTTTAAATTTTCTTGATTTGTCCTGATTTTTGAAAAATAGTTTTTAAATGTACTGATTTTCTAGATTTTCAAAGAAATTTCTTAACTGAATTGAATTTATAGTGAAATTACCAGGATATCGAACAAATCTGTTAAAAAAAAACAGTATTCAAAGTGCAAATTAAATAAACGCAAATAACCCATTTTTTCTGCTATTTGGAATCGAAAAATCCAAAATTTTATTATTGATGCCAAATGACTTAAAATGCATAAAACGTCAAAATGTGGTGTTATCTCTAAAAAAAATCTTTTTAAATAGTCCCAGAAAGTAGATTTTTGGCAGAATTTTTGTTCGAGTTAACACTTGACCAAGTTTCAAGCATTTTTAAGTTATGTTACACCAAAACTGACCTCTGCAAATTCCATCTCAATCCGACTTGATTTTGGGGTGCCTTCAAGCACACGTAGTTTGGTTTTTCACCCTTAAAAATAATAGAAATGGGGGAAACAAAGAAAATCGGGAAAATCTAAATTTCAATTTTGATGCCAAGTGACTTAAAAATGCATAAAACCTCAAGATCTAGCGTTATCTCTAGAAAATTGCCAAAAATAAACTTTCTGGGACTTGTAGGTTTTCCGAAAAAAGGCCCCCTCCCCCCACTTTCGTGATTTTTTTAATTTAAAAATCGACTAGGTCGGAAACCTGTGGCTCTTTAGCTCTGTGCGTAAAAATTTAAAAATCTCCAGGACTTACACAGTAAAGTTTTAGGTGTCAGAGGAATTGTTGTTTGTTTCCAAAGTTCATTTTAAATCGGGAAGTATCAACTTAGTTTTTTTTTCAATCGCCGTAAAAAGTCATAGCTATTGAGAGAATGTTTTTGATTATTTTTTTTTTCAGAGTTCTGGCTTTTTTCTTAAAAACAGGAATGCCTCCAGGAAAATTGAGCACAAATTTCTGCATTACTTGTAACTGAAGATTTATAAAAAGATTAAAATAAATTTGCTTGAGCTGATTTCTAAAGATTTTCTTGTTTTGAATAAACATTTGGCCGTTTACCAAAAGCTGAATGCGGAATCTGATTTTGGAGTTTCATATGAAGTATGAATTTTAACACAGATTCAGTTCTTTATTCTATGATGCAATTTCTTCTTTAAATATTCATTTAATTCCATGTACTTTGATATGACTATAACTATTCCATATTTTTGTTCAAAATTTGTGTTTTTAAACATGTTTATGCTGTCGAATTTTGTATTTGAGAGCTGTTCTCAATGATGATTAGAATTTCTAAACCTTTATTTGAAATTTGGTTTATGTAATTTCAAAAGTCAAACCAAATATGCAAATTAAATAAGCAGGTATCTTAATCGAAATAAATATAAAATCTTCAGATAAAGATTCACATAATAAGTTTGTAAGCGAAACTTAGAATGCATTCATAAAATTCAAATATTTAATTTATTAAATCAAATAACGTAAGTTCATGAACTTAGAAAAAAAAAGTTTCCAATTCGAGATCAAAATTCATAATCATACTTCAATGGAATCCGAAAAAAACTTTTGAGACTCAGTGATTTAGACTTTATTTGGAAGGTTTAATAAGTATCAACAAGCAACAACTTGAAAAACATTGATTTTAAACTTCATTTAGAATTGAAACTCAGTTTTTTATGATCTAAAATAAAATTAAAAAATTATATTATTTTATGTCTCACCAAAAATCAAAATAAGAATTAGGGAGCCGAATCGGAATTTATGAAAGATTTCTGTGATGAGATTTTATTTAAGAATCTTATAACTGTACCCAGGGCCGTAGGGAGAAACGTTTCAGGGAGGTATGGTATATTTTTATGCTTCTGATTATTTAGTTTTGATTTTTGTAATATTTATAATTTTTCCTATCAAATAGAAACTTATGAAAAAATTTGCATTCAAAAATGCTAAACTAGAATTGTGTAAAACGTTTTAAGCAACAAAATAGGAAACAAACTCGAATTGATGCTTGAAATTTTTGAATTTGCTTCGAATTAAGTTAATTAAGCATTGACTTGAACATAGAATGATTTTTTTAAAGCCTTCGATTTCTCAAAAAAAAATAAAAAAAATAATAATAATTCTATTTTATATTTTAGATTATAAGTTGAATTGTGCATTGTATAAAATTTTTTTTTGGTTTTTGTTGAAAATTTGAACTTTTGAAATTGAACGATTTTTCGGCGATTCTGAGCTTAATTTGGGATCACAACTTTAAAATGCGATTTCTGAGCTTTAGAAGCGTTTTTCGGCGATTCTGAGGTTAATTTGGGATCACAACTTTAAAATGCGATTTCTGGCCTTTGGAAGCGTTTTTCGGCAATTCTGAGCTTAATTTTGGATCACAACTTCAAAATGCGATTTCTGAGCTTTAGAAGCGTTTCTGGCCTTTAGAAGCGTTTTTCGGCGATTCTGAGCTTAATTTGGGATCACAACTTTAAAATGCGATTTCTGGCCTTTAGAAGCGTTTTTCGGCGATTCTGAGCTTAATTTGGGATCACAACTTTAAAATGCGATTTCTGAGCTTTAGAAGCGTTTTTCGGCGATTCTGAGCTTAATTTTGGATCACAACTTTAAAATGCGATTTCTGGCCTTTAGAAGCGTTTTTCGGCGATTCTGAGCTTAATTTGGGATCACAACTTTAAAATGCGATTTCTGAGCTTTAGAAGCGATTTTCGGCGATTCTGAGCTCAATTTGGGATCACAACTTTAAAATGCGATTTCTGGCCTTTGGAAGCGTTTTTCGGCAATTCTGAGCTTAATTTTGGATCACAACTTCAAAATGCGATTTCTGAGCTTTAGAAGCGTTTCTGGCCTTTAGAAGCGTTTTTCGGCGATTCTGAGCTTAATTTGGGATCACAACTTTAAAATGCAATTCTGGCCTTTAGAAGCGTTTTTCGGCAATTCTGAGCTTAATTTGGGATCACAACTTTAAAATGCGATTTCTGGCCTTTAGAAGCGTTTTTCTGCGATTCTGAGCTTAATTTGGGATCACAACTTTAAAATGCGATTTCTGGCCTTTAGAAGCGTTTTTCGGCGATTCTGAGCTTAATTTGGGATCACAACTTTAAAATGCGATTTCTGAGCTTTAGAAGCGTTTTTCGGCGATTCTGAGCTTAATTTTGGATCACAACTTTAAAATGCGATTTCTGGCCTTTAGAAGCGTTTTTCGGCGATTCTGAGCTTAATTTGGGATCACAACTTTAAAATGCGATTTCTGAGCTTTAGAAGCGATTTTCGGCGATTCTGAGCTCAATTTGGGATCACAACTTTAAAATGCGATTTCTGGCCTTTGGAAGCGTTTTTCGGCAATTCTGAGCTTAATTTTGGATCACAACTTCAAAATGCGATTTCTGAGCTTTAGAAGCGTTTCTGGCCTTTAGAAGCGTTTTTCGGCGATTCTGAGCTTAATTTGGGATCACAACTTTAAAATGCAATTCTGGCCTTTAGAAGCGTTTTTCGGCAATTCTGAGCTTAATTTGGGATCACAACTTTAAAATGCGATTTCTGGCCTTTAGAAGCGTTTTTCGGCGATTCTCAGCTTAATTTGGGATCACAACTTTAAAATGCGATTTCTGAGCTTTAGAAGCGTTTTTCGGCGATTCTGGGCTTAATTTTGGATCACAACTTTAAAATGCGATTTCTGGCCTTTAGAAGCGTTTTTCTGCGATTCTGAGCTTAATTTGGGATCACAACTTTAAAATGCGATTTCTGGCCTTTAGAAGCGTTTTTCGGCGAATCTGAGCTTAATTTGGGATCACAACTTTAAAATGCGATTTTTGAGCTTTAGAAGCGATTTTCGGCGATTCTGAGGTTAATTTGGGATCACAACTTTAAAATGCGATTTCTGGCCTTTGGAAGCGTTTTTCGGCAATTCTGAGCTTAATTTTGGATCACAACTTCAAAATGCGATTTCTGAGCTTTAGAAGCGTTTCTGGCCTTTAGAAGCGTTTTTCGGCGATTCTGAGCTTAATTTGGGATCACAACTTTAAAATGCGATTTCTGGCCTTTAGAAGCGTTTTTCGGCGATTCTGAGCTTAATTTGGGATCACAACTTTAAAATGCGATTTCTGAGCTTTAGAAGCGTTTTTCGGCGATTCTGGGCTTAATTTTGGATCACAACTTTAAAATGCGATTTCTGGCCTTTAGAAGCGTTTTTCTGCGATTCTGAGCTTAATTTGGGATCACAACTTTAAAATGCGATTTCTGGCCTTTAGAAGCGTTTTTCGGCGATTCTGAGCTTAATTTGGGATCACAACTTTAAAATGCGATTTCTGAGCTTTAGAAGCGTTTTTCGGCGATTCTGAGCTTAATTTTGGATCACAACTTTAAAATGCGATTTCTGGCCTTTAGAAGCGTTTTTCGGCGATTCTGAGCTTAATTTGGGATCACAACTTTAAAATGCGATTTTTGAGCTTTAGAAGCGATTTTCGGCGATTCTGAGGTTAATTTGGGATCACAACTTTAAAATGCGATTTCTGGCCTTTGGAAGCGTTTTTCGGCAATTCTGAGCTTAATTTTGTATCACAACTTCAAAATGCGATTTCTGAGCTTTAGAAGCGTTTCTGGCCTTTAGAAGCGTTTTTCGGCGATTCTGAGCTTAATTTGGGATCACAACTTTAAAATGCGATTTCTGGCCTTTAGAAGCGTTTTTCGGCGATTCTGAGCTTAATTTGGGATCACAACTTTAAAATGCGATTTCTGAGCTTTAGAAGCGTTTTTCGGCGATTCTGGGCTTAATTTTGGATCACAACTTTAAAATGCGATTTCTGGCCTTTAGAAGCGTTTTTCTGCGATTCTGAGCTTAATTTGGGATCACAACTTTAAAATGCGATTTCTGGCCTTTGGAAGCGTTTTTCGGCAATTCTGAGCTTAATTTTGGATCACAACTTCAAAATGCGATTTCTGAGCTTTAGAAGCGTTTTTCGGCGATTCTGAGCTTAATTTGGGATCACAACTTAAAAATGCGATTTCTGGCCTTTAGAAGCGTTTTTCTGCGATTCTGAGCTTAATTTGGGATCACAACTTTAAAATGCGATTTCTGGCCTTTAGAAGCGTTTTTCGGCGAATCTGAGCTTAATTTGGGATCACAACTTTAAAATGCGATTTTTGAGCTTTAGAAGCGATTTTCGGCAATTCTGAGCTTAATTTTGGATCACCACTTTAAAATGCGATTTCTGAGCTTTAGAAGCGTCTTTCGGCGATTCTGAGCTTAATTTTGGATCACAACTTTAAAATGCGATTTCTGAGCTTAAGAAGCGTTTTTCGGCGATTCTGAGCTTAATTTTGGATCACAACTTTAAAATGCGATTTCTGGCCTTTAGAAGCGTTTTTCGGCGATTCTGAGCTTAATTTGGGATCACAACTTTAAAATGCGATTTTTGAGCTTTAGAAGCGATTTTCGGCGATTCTGAGGTTAATTTGGGATCACAACTTTAAAATGCGATTTCTGGCCTTTGGAAGCGTTTTTCGGCAATTCTGAGCTTAATTTTGTATCACAACTTCAAAATGCGATTTCTGAGCTTTAGAAGCGTTTCTGGCCTTTAGAAGCGTTTTTCGGCGATTCTGAGCTTAATTTGGGATCACAACTTTAAAATGCGATTTCTGGCCTTTAGAAGCGTTTTTCGGCGATTCTGAGCTTAATTTGGGATCACAACTTTAAAATGCGATTTCTGAGCTTTAGAAGCGTTTTTCGGCGATTCTGGGCTTAATTTTGGATCACAACTTTAAAATGCGATTTCTGGCCTTTAGAAGCGTTTTTCTGCGATTCTGAGCTTAATTTGGGATCACAACTTTAAAATGCGATTTCTGGCCTTTGGAAGCGTTTTTCGGCAATTCTGAGCTTAATTTTGGATCACAACTTCAAAATGCGATTTCTGAGCTTTAGAAGCGTTTTTCGGCGATTCTGAGCTTAATTTGGGATCACAACTTAAAAATGCGATTTCTGGCCTTTAGAAGCGTTTTTCTGCGATTCTGAGCTTAATTTGGGATCACAACTTTAAAATGCGATTTCTGGCCTTTAGAAGCGTTTTTCGGCGAATCTGAGCTTAATTTGGGATCACAACTTTAAAATGCGATTTTTGAGCTTTAGAAGCGATTTTCGGCAATTCTGAGCTTAATTTTGGATCACCACTTTAAAATGCGATTTCTGAGCTTTAGAAGCGTCTTTCGGCGATTCTGAGCTTAATTTTGGATCACAACTTTAAAATGCGATTTCTGAGCTTAAGAAGCGTTTTTCGGCGATTCTGAGCTTAATTTGGGATCACAAGTTTAAAATGCGATTTCTGACCTTTAGAAGCGTTTTTTGGCAATTCTGAGCTTAATTTTGGATCACCACTTTAAAATGCGATTTCTGAGCTTTAGAAGTGATTTTCGGCGGTTCTGAGGTTAATTTGGGATCACAAATCACAACTTTAAAATGCGATTTCTGGCCTTTAGAAGCGTTTTTCGGCAATTCTGAGCTTAATTTTGGATCACCGCTTTAAAATGCGATTTCTGAGCTTTAGAAGCGTTTTTCGGCGATTCTGAGCTTAATTTGGGATCACAACTTTAAAATGCGATTTTTGGCCTTAAGGAGCGTTTTTCGGCGATTCTGAGCTTAATTTGGGATCACAGCTTTAAAATGCGATTTCTGAGCTTTAGAAGCTTTTTTTTGGCGATTCTAAGCTAATTTGGGATCAAAACTTTAAAATGCGTTTTTTGTCCTTTAGGAGCGTTTTTTCAGCGATTCTGAGCTTAATTTGGGATCACAACTTTAAAATGCGATTTCTGGCCTTTAGAAGCGTTTTTCGGCGATTCTGAGCTTAATATGGGATCACAACTTTAAAATGCGTTTTTTTGGCCTTTCGAAATGAATAAATATTCAAAACCTCTGTAAATAAATCAATCAAAACAAATCAAAATTAATCAACAATCAAGCTCATAAGTTTGCGGTCACTTGCAATTTGATAATTCAATTTTGATTGTGAAACTTTTGCAAGCTGAATCTAAATCAGCATTTCGAATCTGAACTTTTAACCTGAATTTAAAATTTCAATTTTTGATCTGTTTCTGTATTTCAAAGTAATTTTTGAAATGTAAAAAACTCGGTTTTTGAATTTAGACTTCAGATCTGAGTTTCAAATATGAGCCAAGAATTGAATCTTGTTTCAGATGCATCGTCATGAATTTATATTCTTATTTCTGATTTTTTCGGGTTCATTTCATTATTTCAATAATATATTTCAAATTCGACTTGCGAATCTGAAATCAAAATGAATTTCGAATGAAGAATTTGAGCTTTTACTTCTGGACTTGTTAGGATTTTGGACTTCTATTGTGTTTGAATGCAGCATAAAAATCAAGTGTAAGAACTTCGAATCTGAAGATGAAACAAAAACTTAGAACGATTTCTTATTTCACTTTATTCATATTCATAAAACTTTTTTCCAAATATTGAAATTCAAAAGAATTGTGAAAATCTTTGATCAAATTTTGAAATAAAAATCAAATTCGAAACATCTTTTCATTTCTTTCTACTAATGGTGATTTGAACTCAAAATCAAGAATCTTTAAATAGATACAGAATTCGAAATATGAAGGCAGAAGAAGAACATTAATATCTACATCATGTTCGAAAATGTTAAATTCTATCATATCACAGTAGTAAATTTCCAAAAACTCGACGTAGTTTGACTACGCTGAATTTTTAAAATATTTCTATTTGCGACCGTTTGCCATTAAGACATTGAAAATCTATGTGATTATTTAAGTATAATAAAAACTAAATTTACGACCGATAAATTTGGGTGTGGCTCTTTCTAACTTGAAAGTTTCCTTAAATTGCTATTTTTGGTTCTTATGTCTCAAAAGGTTGCCGAACACTGGACTAGGTATTGACAAATATATTTTTAAGACAACACCAGATTTCGACGTTTTATGCATTTTAAGTCATTTGGCATTAATAAAAAAAAATCAATTTTTTCGGTTCCCCTTGGTCTGTTTTTTGGTGGTTTTTTAAAGTTTAAAAACCAATACTTTGTGCGCTTAGAAGTACCCCCGAATAAAGTACGATTAGCTGAAATTTTGCATAGGTCAGTTTTTTGGCCCAATTTACAAAATTTATATGTTCGGTTTCCAAATTTGATCATGAAATTGTTTCCATACATCCATTACCAGCTTAAAAGGATGGAAATGGAAAAGGTTCAGTAGCAACGACGAAGAAAATGCTCAAAAATATTTTACGTCGATAGGCCCCTCAATTTTGACTCCTTATTAAATTTGCTAATGAAATTCAAATTTCAGGAACATAGAATCGACTCGAAAAAGATGGAAGTTAACTATCAGCTGCTTTCATTCATTAGTATTTGTAATCTGCTTTGGAAATCGCTTTGAACGAAACGAGGTTAAAGAGAATGTTTGTCTTTACGTTTGTTGTGCCTCGTCCTTGACAATCGTAAGGTTTTTTTTTTTAATATTATTCTCTTAAACCCAGGAACAGAAACCATGACTAAAATGTATTGTTTCCAAAATGTTGTAAAAACAAATGATACCAAAATAAGCCAATATATTATCCAATTTCCAAAATCACACCGTATCATAACACTTAGAAATGGATCGAATTCAAATTTTTTTCCCCAACCCCCGCCAGTATGATGAATGGGAGTTTTTCTTCGTTTCTCTTGGGAAAATCTATGAATTCAGCATTTGCCCGGTGAATGACTTTCCATTCCCGGTCCATTATCCAGGCACCGAATGACATCGCACCACCACAGTAACGGATCATCGCATTCGGAAAGTTCATCCCCCCTTACTGGGAACGGTTTTTGTTTTCGACTTCTTGCACACATAAGATTTCTCCTCTCCACACAGTAGCTATTCCAATAAAATTGATTTATGGCCACCCTCGAATCTCGAGAGTTCATTCGGTTTTGGAGTTTTCAAGTTCTTCAACTTGTTTTCTCCTCCATTGGATGCGAACCACTTGGAGCATCTCTCCCTGGGACGTTGTTTTTCCATTTTGGTGGAGCAGTTTTTCGGAATCGAAAAAAAAAGAACACAACATTTAGGAACGATTGAGTGAAGCGATAGCGTTTTTCCATCGGACGTTATCTGCTCTACCTTCGATGTTTGCTCCCCATTTGTAAGTGTTTCATATTTATGAACTTTTTACATCGTTATGATAGCATTCTTAAGTGTGGAGAACTCTCAACTGCCGTTTTTTATTTCGCCACTAGTTCTAGCTGTTTCTGTTTGAAGTTTGAAACAGAACAGAGCGAAACCAAAAAATCAGATTTTCTTTAATTTGTCTTAGAATGTAGAACCAAAAAGATTGGAATTCAATTGGTAAGTTCAAAGCAAATAATCAACTGCAATCCACCAGAAACGCTTTCGTTCATAAAACCTTTTCAAAATCGACTAACCAATCTGTTCGACGGTTTCGTTTTTGGAACCGAAATTCAAGAGCAGATCATTAAAAGTGTGTGCTATTTTCTCCGGTTTGACATTCGGAAAACCACTCAACTGACAGATGTAGCCCTTCAAAGTCCCAGAAAAGTGGATGATGGTGAAGGACTATGGTTTCTTAGTTGTACGTTCATATGGTTGACTTATCACTTCTCTAGCAACGGACGATTGTTGGCTTGCTCGTAATGTAACTTGACAGAAAATCGCAAAATCGAAATACAACAAACCCGATGATGCTGCAGCCAGAAGACTCTTTGACAGGGGCCCTAAGAGTAAGAGAGTAAGAGTAACATCTCCTCCAGCCTTCTCTGCCGTTGTATTGGCATGTTTGGTTTGTGGAAATGGACCAATATTGTGCTTGCTTGTTTTAGTTTTTCCACAGTCTGAATGATCCCTTTTTCCTGTCACAAATTCTCCGACTGCTTGCTACACCCAAAGAAGAGATTGCAAAATTTTAACAAACAAACATTCGAAACAAGAAAAACATTTTATGGTATTTTCATCCCATTGGATAATTCATCCCAGGAAAAAGATGTTGAAAACGCAGTTTTCGGTGGTGGAATGAATTTATCTTTATTCAGGTTTTTTCGTCAAGTCCATAACACGTTCGTTGCCATGGGACCCATATCCGGGTGATGGGTGTATTTTCTGGGAGACCCCGTCACATCAAAAACTTTTGACGCTCTCTTACTCGTGTTAGCAGCTCAGTTTAACCACACGTTGCAAAGCTGGAAGCTTTCCTTATTTATTTTGGCATCCCGAGAATTTCTTTGGGCCCGGCTAGTAAAACTACCAAAATGAGCGTGGCGATGAACGTGTTAAACAACTACCCATTTCATTAGCGATAGCTATTCGTAACTTTCCACTTCTCATACATCCCTAAACCGGGAAAGTACTCATTTTTCAATGAGTATTTTTAAACTCTTACCCAGAATATCTGGCAACACTGTTGTGTTAACACAAACCCAATTTGAGTATTCTCGCCTATCCGTGTGATGATGTAAACATTTGTACCGCGTTTATCATCATCACCTGCCATCAGCAATCATTGATCTATTGTTCTCGATTGCGAATTGGACATAGCAAGAGAAACCAAAACAATCAATGTTTTCGTTCTGCTCGTGGCATCAGAAATTGTTTGCTGCTATTTCGGATGCCGTGAGGAAACCGTGAGTTTCAACACAAGAATTTAAAAAACAAAAATGCCGACGGTGAGAATCGAACTCACAGCATCATTTTATCTTCATCTTGCCCATCCGACAGCTTAACTAGTGTTCTACCCAAGCCAGATAGAGAGCGAGGGTTAATTGTCATAGTGCTTCTGTCATGGCCCAACACAAAAAAAAACGCATAGTGTCTGGTGTTAGCCGAGGGTTTGTCAGCACTCTCTTATGCCAATGACGTTAAAATATTGAGTACTCACGACAGGAGTAAAGGCTGAATTTTGGGTGTACACACTTGTTGTGGAAGGTCGCTGATGGTTTTCTGTTCTAGAATCTGATTTTCCACTCCGTTTGTTGGGCAAATAAACAAACCCATTCTGCGAAATGGATTTCTAATGTCGAACGTAGAGAGCACAAAAATGTCACACCCCAGGATGAGTGCTGCTGAGAGATTGAAACCTTGCCGGAGCTTTTATGGTTTTGTATTTTTTTTTATTTGTGTGTGTGTGTGTGTGTGTGTGTGTGTGTGTGTGTGTGTGTGTGTGTGTGTGTGTGTGTGTGTGTGTGTGTGTGTGTGTGTGTGTGTGTGTGTGTGTGTGTGTGTGTGTGTGTGTGTGTGTGTGTGTGTGTGTGTGTGTGTGTGTGTGTGTGTGTGTGTGTGTGTGTGTGTGTGTGTGTGTGTGTGTGTTTGTGTGTGTGAGCTCATCCATTTCGTTTCCCAATAAAATTGAAGCTGTGATCGAGTTGGTCTTTGAGGAATGTTGCAAGTTTTACCCAAAATCAGTTCATCAGTCATGTTTGTCTGCCTGACAAGTAAATAGTCAGTTTGTTATAAAAAAAAAGCCCCTTCATCGTACTTTTTGCTCAGCACCGCATCGCCTATGTAAATGACCTTTCTTTTGCATATAGTTTATTTGCAATAAGTCGAATTTTGTTGCTAAACTAATCCCAGAAAATGCATTGGTTAAAAGTTCGAAAACAGCTACCTTTGAATGGTCGTCAAAAATTCTGTGTTTCGTTTTTTTATAAATCGAAAGATATCACAAATTACGTCAACTTTCCATTTCAAAGATATTGTTGTGACTGGAATAGCTTAGGCGGTTGATTCATTAAAAAGTACGGTTTTTACACCACTTTTTACATTTTAAGAAACTTAAAAAAATATTTCCATATCCGCAACATATAGCTTCTAACTTCAGCTTTCTCAAGCAATAAGCGATTTTTTTACGAGCTCTTAATAACTGACTTACAGCCTTTTTCCCGAAGCATACTTTTCGGTTTTTATGTCTTAGACATTGAATAACTTGAAAGTTGATGATAGTACCGTAAAACGGGGTAACATTGATCACCGGGGTAGCTTTGATCAACATGAATATTTTCCACATAATCGTCAAAAGCTAAGTCAGTTGAAATATCTTAAAACTTTTTATTTCGTTTTAAAATCTACATGTTGAGTTTGAAATTGGGAAAAACTTGATTTGTTTTTGAAAATTTTAAATGTAAGTAAAAATGTTATTTAAAATCTTGAAATATCTATTTTTTTAAGGCTCGCAAACAAACACCTTCCTGATGAAATCGAAGCAGTTAGAACACAGAGAATAGACGTACAAGCTCGAACAAAAAATCTCAAAAAAGTGTGTAAAATTCAAATGCTGACATCCTAAAAATACGTTGAAAACTGACTTGAAGCACCATCTATTGCGCCGTTCAAAAGTTACAAGTCAAATTTTCAAGACCCCAGTTTTCGAAAATCGCAATCGTATATGAACTCAATAAATATAAAAGTAATGCCGCTCTAAAATAGACGGGTTTGATTTATTGCTAGATAAATGCAATAAGAGTGACTTTTGACTGGACAGAATTTCACTTCCTTTATTTTATACGGTTTTTACTTATTGACTATTTTTTTCGGTGAGTTAAACAACTTTTTTTTTACCCAGAGAACGAATCGGCTATACCCAGTCAATTAGGAACATTTTTGACGATCATTCTTACCCATCTAAACTGATTCTTGATATCTCAAAGCAAGTTACTTTCAAGTAGCACTTTTGCATCCTATTGTTCAAAGTTTAGCACTTCTAGCTTGAAGGAAGTTGCGATTAACTTTTAAGATATTTATGCAACCAGACGAAAGTGTTACGAAACTTTAACAACAATTCTTTTGAAACATGCCAAACAATTCATACAACCTGTTCAAAACTGATCAAAATTTTGTTTTTTTTTTCTCAGTTTGGTTTTGACAGTTCTCATTGGTGTGTTTGGAAACATCTAGTGGCCCAGCCAAAAAATAAAAATTGGTTCAAAATGATCGTTGGAAATTTTACACAAGTTTCGTGGGCTAGCTTGTACGCCTGTTCTCAGGTAAACTTTTGTCCCTAGTATATTTATACATGACGTGTAGTTTTTGTTGTATTTTGAGGTAATTTTTTGATATTTCAAAAAAAGGGAGCATTTTCAAGAGTAAACCAGTCTAGGAAAATGGCTACAAACCCCATTAAATGGTAAAGTTTGAAGGAAATATAAAAGGGAAATAATTCAAGGGTCTAGAGAATTGAATGAAGGCAATTTCCATTTTTTGTAGTTTAAATTTTATAAGGAATTTTGAAAAAAAATTAGCCCCTTTATTTATGCAGCATCATTGTCCATCTTTTGATTTTAATTGTTGTTCGGCTTTTACACACGGACTGCCTTAGTTTATCAATTACCAACATTAATAAATATTATAAAGGTGTTTTGTAACCATTATGATCTAGAAAACTCGTTAAAACCGTCAAATTAGAGACTGATCTATCTTACCCCAAAACATCAAATTCAAAATATAGACGAACTCGATTTTTGAATCAAATTTAAAGTAATCTAATAAATTTCTGCATCCAAGTTTTACGTTCATAGGAGTCCAGTACTGGTTTTAAAAATATGAAACATGCCACAATCCCTTTAAAAGAAGAAATAATCGAGAAATATTTAAACGCATTTTACGGTACCTGAATATTGTCTTGTTATTATACTTGAGTCACGTTACAAGCTTTCTAAAACTGTAAATTTTGTGGAAATCGGTTGAGATGCAAGAGAGTTTTAGCGAAAAAGTGGTTAATTTTAGCACAGTGGTAGGAAGTATTAAAAAAAAGTTGTAAAAAACTATAAAAAATCTTTTTTGGTGAAGATTGTATGAGAAAAATAAAAAAAATTATAAAATTAAAAGTTTTATCAAAGTTTGCAAATTTTTCTATAACTGCAAAAACGGGATATGAGCTTTATACTGGAAATTGAATATTTTTCGATTATATATTAATACTAGCTGACCCGGTGTGCTTTGCTACACCTTCTAAAATTTAATTTAATTTGTTAAAATAATCGAAATTTAGTTTTATTTCCTAGACAGCGTTTCAAACCAAATTTTAACATAAATTAGAAGCATATGCTTTAAAAAAAGAGCAGCACCTGAAGTTTCTAACGTTAGTTCGAAGATGTTTTAAAAGTATTTTCTTAGAATTTATCTCTAAATTTGTTTTTCAAGATCTAAAACTTTAACTCTCTTTTCATAAGCTTCATAGAGTTTCTAATTATTTCAAATTGTATGTTTAATTGTTATGCCAGACCTTTCCCTCTTGCAATGCAAGAAGTGCTTACGAACTACCATAAAATCGTTTTTTGGAATTCAAATGACGTAGCTTACGCTTTATTTTTCTGATAAGATTTTAAATTATGCTAAATGTAATATGAATGAAGACTCGCCTCCTCCTTTCCGACTCCAACCAGAAATAAGGGAGGGTCTCAATTTCTTCGTACCCAAACATCCACCCTTCCTTTTGCTTAATAAGTTCTCGATTCATGCCAACAAACTTGTGTGGATGCCCTTATTGGTTTGATAAGTTTTCAAGCTATCCATCGCCATTTAAATTGAACTCCCTTTGTCCCACCCTTCTTCACACTGCAATGCAGAAAGGTGTGTAACAATCATAGAAATATACCTCGTGCCCAAATACCCCATGTAAAAATCACGTTTATAATTTTTCTCGCAATATATTAAACTTGAAGACTTGAAGTGACGCCAAACAGCACTTGTCATGGTATGAAATCTGGCGACCTTTAACACTGCAATTTACATTCTTATAGATAAACTGCAAATTAATGAACCAAGGAAAAGAATGGTTTTTAAAGGAGAAAATAAAATGTTTAAATTTTGTTATTCGGCTTAATTAAAGCAATTTTCTCTTTTTTTTTGTGCTGAGGGTCTTTAAGACTTTTCAATATTTAAACTTACTGACCTTATCTGTTCATTAACAATCGAATGAAAAGCAGATTATCAAAAATTGAATGGTTCGAAAAAAATCTGTACAGGCTACGACGGTGGTATGAATATTTTCTAAAAATTTTCATGTAAACATCACACAAAATCTTAAAATGATGATTTTTGCACCGAGAAGACTAACAGTTATCTAAGTTTCTTTTTATTTTTTATTTTTTTTATTTCAATCTTAATTTCAATTCAGATACACCAGGGCAAGTGCAAATGGGTTAAAACATAGTTGAATTCCAGTTCAACAAACTTTTGTTGAACTTTTGTTGAAAGTAAAATATGCAAAATTGTTGACAGAAAGATATTTTAAGTTAAAATTTGTTCCAATTATTGAAGCAAGTGAAAACTGAACTTATTCATATATGCGAAATATAGTGTAAAGCCATTCAAATGAATTCAATACGTGTTCCTGTTTGTTTTATGAAATTTCATTGATATATCTGCAGTTTTTTTTGCAGCTAAAGTAAACGTTTGATACTCCACTTTTACTCAATGCTGTTTTAAACAAAAAAAACCTCAATTGCCAAAGACACTTTTTATAATTCAGAACATCCACTTCAGATTCAACACGCGGGATACCCCTTTCAAAAATTTTCTCAAATAATTCTGAATCATTTTGGAGAGGTAGATATTTCATGGCTAAATGGCGCGTTTGAACTTGTTCCAGCATGTCAAATGACAGGAGTTAATAGTATTTTCAACACTCTACGGTCACATAAAAAATCTGCTTCCACTGGTACATCAATCTCAAAAAAGTCTCTTCTATGATACCTTTAGATACCTTTATCAGTATTAAATTTATATTTTAAACAAAAAATGCTACTTTAATTAACACGAAATCAAAATAGTTTTATTGTTTTAAGATCGTTCATATGGTTTTGATTCGGTCGCAAAATATCAATCTGGATCACATCTAGACCGCATTCATTAATATGCGCTGCACAAATGTGCTGGGAATCATATAGAAAAATATCACATCTAGGCTTCATAGTGCCACCACGTGCATAGACAGTATGCCTGGTTGAGAAATACGGGCCCAAATGTTCCCACTAATCAGTATGCTATGCCATGGTTACTATTCTCTCGCGACGTTGGTTTACGACGCCTCGACCATGGAGACGAAAAACAAACCGCCCAGCGCCCAAAGGAAAGAAAATTTCTCTCTTAAAAATGGAAGCCATGACTTTTATTTTATTCCAATTATTACAAATTTAATTATTACGGACAATTGATGCGACTTTATGTTATTTTTATTCGATATAAACCGATTCGCATGCCTACAGAATATTCTAAAAATTATTTCATTTGAATCGTTTCGGTCGTTTTGGAGGAGTAGTACTACAAACACCGTTACAAGAGAATTTTATATAATAGATTTTTGATATAATTAATTATTGGCTCCAAAATTGCTCTTGGTTTAATTTTTTGAATATTAAAACTGAGGTTTTACGGTAAATTTGCATATATTAATCGCAGCGCACTCATGACTGCGACATTTGTGCGATTTGTAAAATCTGTCGGAGTTCTACACGCTAACCACTTTTCAGTCAGCCTTCAGACGGATGCAACTGCGACTGCAAAACATTGCAAGAAATCCAATTTTAAATGCAAGGGATAGGTAATTGTAGGGATGAGATGAAGGATATGAAGAAAAGAAATCAAATTTAATAAAAAAATAAATTAAAATGATAGTTGTATTCGGCAACACAGAAGATAAATAAAATAAAATAAATTTCATTGGCAACGTTTGCTATTTTGGCAACACTAGGCAAACAAACATAACAAAGTTAGTCATTGATCTATCCTTGTGAGCGACAGACGTGTTTAAGTGAATCTCTGAAATGAGATTCGTAAAATCACGACAGTAAAATTTCGCAGCAAACATTGCTTGATTTTATCTGTACAAATATTTTATAATTTTTAATTTTTGAACAAAATAGCGTTCCACTTAAAGCTATCGTATTAAGAATAAAGCAAACACTGATATTAAGATAGTTTTTTTTAGGCTTTCACCTATCTAAAGGTATATAATTTTCCACGGCAATCAACAGCGCTAGCTATACTTTTGCTTTCGAAAAATAAACAGAGTAAATCAAACTTTTTTATCATCAATTTTTGGGTGCTTAACTAAGTGAAACTGTATAAGTTCATGATATTAAGAATGTTTTTCATCTCAGAACTGTAAAATAGATTATGATATATTACTCCGGTATAGACATTTAAGAATTTTTAAAGATGCCTGTTTTAATTGTTTTAAGTAAACAACAAAAAAAACCTTTTTATTTTTGTATTTCAGTTGTCATACTAAAAAATAAGGAAACAACTCATATTCAATAGCAGACATTTAAGACGTGTTTTTCTCCATAAATGGAATGCAACACTAGAATAAATCTATAAAAATCTTAATAATTTTAAATCTTCTTCCAGTACACTTAACAACTCAAACACTCCGTTAATTCCAAAAAAAATCTTCATATTTGTTACTTTGGTTAACAGAAAACATGATAAAATTCCTTTTTTTTTCAAGTAGAATTTTTTCATTGTTAGAATGCCTTCCAAAAAAAGAAGTTTTCTAAATTTAATAAATTTAGCTAATAAGTATCTTCATCATTTACTTTGAGTTTAAGTTTATGTAAAATATCACTTTTTCATTCAAAAGCTTCTAAAATACTGAGGTGTGTTTTCAATGGCAAGAAAAACACCAGTTGTTGAAATTCAATTTACAACTTAGTTGTTATCTATATTTTTTCAAAAAAAAAAAATTGAAATACTAGAAGAAGACCTCAAAATTGATTCTACTTACTTTTTTAAAAGATCTCTCAAGGAAAATCCATAGTAAAATGAGTTTTAAATTCATCGAAAACTTCCACTTTTTTGTTGACATTCTTTACAAAACGTCAAAGATTCATCTGGCATCCTGAATCATAACGGCAGGCAATTTTTCCGCACAAAATGCACATCTGAGCATTGCCCATTAACGTTGCCCTTCACTTCTCTAAAGAGTGTCTGTCCCGAGATTTCCCGGGAATTTGAAAAATTCCGAAATGCCTAATTCCAGGGAATCATAGTTTTATTCCCGGGAATCTCCGCCATGTATGAAATTATTTCTCTGGAAAAGCTTGATAGCCTCCGGAACCATTATTATTGTTCTTTTAGAAAATATAGTCATACAAAACTTATTTAGATATGCCGTTCCCTGTGGCAGTTGACATTTTGCAGCAATTTCGTGCATTTTTTTTTTCATTCAAATGCGTTTAAAAAGATTATGTGTATTTCCACACCTTCTGATTGAACGAAAACCCACCACACTTCGAAAAATATATGGAAAATCGCAACCTCAAAATGAAAAGGACATCGTTTTTATTTACATATGAAGAGCGATTATGCAAAGTGTTCAAAAAAAAAACGGAAAAGGGAAAATAATTTATAATTAAAATTATGCGCGAATGAATTTATCATTTGACTTATTCAGGTTATTTAATAGTTAATTTGACTGTTTTTAGTTTACCATTGTTGAAAACTGTTTGATTTATTTGATAAAAAATAAGTAAAAAAAAAAACATTATACAGTATAAATTTTGAACAAATAATGGGTTTGTATGCTATATTTGAATCAAAGTGCATATATTTTACATGTTTTTGAACATTTCCCGGAATCCCGTGAATTCCCGGGAAACAGGCCATCAGTTTTCCCGATTTTCGGGAACGGGAAAATGGCCGGGAAATGGACACTCTACTTCTCTAGTGCAGAAGGGAAACGGCGATTCTTCCAGGATTTTAAATTTTGCTAAGTGGTTCAAAATTCCTAAAATTGAACAGATTTCTCAAGCACTCGTTGAAGGAATCAGTTTCGAGTGTAAAAACGAAATGCTAAAAGTTTGTTAACGTAAAACTCGCTCTAAGGCTTTCAAAATGACTGCCTTAAAAAATGTTAATAGTGATGGAAACGAAAAATTAAAATTTCAACGTTATTTAGAAATCAATAAGTGGAAAATAGCCTGAAGAGATCGCACAAAGCGGTTATAGAAAGCTATATAGGTTGAATACCCAAGAAATTTTGGTGCTTGCAGCTTTGAGATTTTTGTTGTAAATCATATCACGATATTTGGAGTCAGCTGGCCGTTAAAATCAGGCAAACCAACAGATTCGAAATTGAATCTCAAAATTTTATTAGTTTTATCTAATCAATAAGAAACAATGCTCAATAATTCTTCAAACCTCGTTCTTGCTACAACATTTGCTTAACAGCCTTCATTATTGAAATGAACAATTAGAATTGCTGATTTTGTGTTTTCTATGTGAGCATCGGTAAAGAAGATTTATTTAATTTACATGCTAAACATAAAATGGAGTACTGGAGAAAATGTTTAAATGTAGGAGGTAAAATGTTCCGAATAACTTCTGAAAGTTATTTTAATTTAACGATTTTCGTACACATTTCGATTGTTTTTTGCTGTTGAATTGGAATTTTCAGACAGAAACGCCTGTTCTATGGTGAAGCATTGGAGTTAACAGGGGTTTAATTTTATCGTCGAAAGTATTTTTCTTACAAACCGTATAACATAAGGTTGCCAGAATTTTTTTCACTACCATCCGGGCCTAGCAATTCCGGGCATTTTTTCAAAAAAACCTGGCAAAATCCGGGCATGGATTTCAATTTTTCAAATCCAAAAACCAGGCAAAAACCGGGCAAAATTTAGGTGTTATTATATATAAAAGTAAAGAAAAATGCAAAAAAAATCGAAATTCATATTTTATTAATGTAATTGCAGACTTCCAACAACTTTTTGGAACACTTGAATATTTAAAGGTTTATAAAAGTAAATCAGCGAAATTATTTGATACAACCGTTGAAAATTTCCATACCGATAATCGATTTTGCTGAAACGTACTCAAAAACTTTGATTTTTTTTTTGGTTTCTTTGTGAAAATTGTGAAAAAATCCGGGCAATATCCGGACTTTTTTCACGATATCCGGGCAACCGGGCCGGACCGGACTTTCTCGAAATTTTGCATCAAATATCCGGGCAAACCCGGATAAAACCGGGCAATCTGGCAAGCTTAGTATAACAGCAGGCATTTTCATTTATTCAAATCTTCGTTAAATTTAGGATGATTTTGTAGATTCCTGAGGTAGCGCAACGCGTTTATTTTTTTATGGAAATTTGTATGCAAAAGAAATTTTTGCTCATTAAATCATCCAGAAAATTTAATTTATGTTGAAATTAAGTTGAGCTTTGAATTTTTGTCTTTGACTAGTTATAACCATTCCAAAATGAAAAATCTGAATCCATTCAAAAGTAGGGGAAAAGTTCATATAACGTAGGTGGCTAATACGCGCCACCCTTGTTTGGAAGAATCTGAAACATTTTAAGCC
The DNA here is from genome assembly GCF_029784155.1 of Uranotaenia lowii. Taxonomy (NCBI): domain Eukaryota; kingdom Metazoa; phylum Arthropoda; class Insecta; order Diptera; family Culicidae; genus Uranotaenia; species Uranotaenia lowii. The sequence continues at coordinate 162,403,628 of NC_073691.1, read as the reverse complement.
TGCAAAATATTACCAACTTGTTTTAAATGCAGTGATTGGTCATGGCAAGTATGAATTTTTCCTTAAAATGCTCCCATGTCGTGATAATTTCACAATCTAGGTTTTTCTTCATTTCGATCTAAATTTTAAAACACTTTCAATAAGGTGTCACCAAGCGGAGAAAAACGAATAAGACAATATTTTCTGACACATCGATAGAGGAGAATCTAAAGGGGAAAAGTTCATATAATGCCCCATGTGGCTAATACGCGCCACCCTTTTTTTGAAGAATCTGAATCATTTTAAGCCAGCAAAATGTTACCAATTTGTTTTAAATGCTGTGATTGATCATGGCAAGTATGATTTTTTCCTTAAAATGGCCCTGTGTCGTGATAATTTCACAATTTAGGTTTTTCTTCATTTCGTTCTAAATTTTAAAACACTTCCAATAAGGTGTCACCAAGCAGAGAAAAACGAATAAGACAATATTTTCTGACACATCGATAGAGGAGAATCTAAACTATGATTTAATGCTAAAAAATCAAACTAAACTCGCTAAGGTATGTTTTTTATGGGTATGTTCTATCACGGCCTATGCGCTCTTTATAACGCGCCAATCGTAGTAGGCTGAAAATAGCATTAATTTTTCAAAAAGGCCAATTTTCATTGCAAATGAACAAAAAGTCTAAAACCATACTTTGAGCGTTAATTCAGCCCAAAAAATCTGTTTTTCATTTTTTGTTAAATTTCTATTAGTCCATTTTGATTTTCTTTTTAGTCAAATTGTCTGTAAGTATTGGTGTGTTTTCGGTCTTCGGCTGCTCTCGGGTGTGTTCGGCTGTTAGGCGCGTATTGAATACACAGCGGCGCGTATTCGCAACACAGTTTTGTTCTGTGGCTTTGAATATGGTTTTTGAAAATCAAGTTTTTGAAGAAACTATAGCAATTTGAGTAATAAAAAATCATAGGAACTTGTCGAAAACACTTTTCTTCAACGATTTCACCCATTTTTAACACAATTCGTACGTGGAATACATAGAAAATCAGCGATTCGTTTAGGTGGCGCATAATAGGGCATGTTCCCCAACTATGATTTTACGCTAAAAAATCATACTGAACTCGCTAAGGTATGCTTTTTATGGGTATGTTCTATGACGGCCCATGCGCTCTTTATAACGCGCCAATCGTAGTAGGCTGAAAATAGCATTAATTTTTCAAAAAGGCCAATTTTCATTGAAAGTGAACAAAATGTGTAAAACCATATTTTGAGCGTTAATTCAGCCCAAAAAAATTTACTTTTAATTTTTTTTAAATTTAAATTAGTTCATTTTGATTTTCTTCTCAGTAAAAGTGTCTGTAAGTATTGGTGTGTTTTCTGTCTTCGGCTGCTTTCGGGTGTGTTCGGCTGCGTATTGAATACACAGCCAGTGATGTCAACCTTCCAGATTTTGTCTGGATCTTCCAGACTTTTTGGACTTTTGCCAGACATTTTTTCAGGTTTCCAGACTTCCAGACTTTTGACATTTCTTCCAGACAATTCCAGACTTTTGGGTTTAAACAAAAATTGTTCTAAGAAACTATGAAAATTCAATCTTGTAACGGTGTAATATGGCAGGAAATTATTAGAATTTGTGAATTATGAATTCATAAGGGTTTGAAACCTATTGATATTGGCAAATGCTTCGAAGATGTATGTTAAATTGAGACTCAGACAGAGCACGTGACTGATACAGTGACAGAAAAACACTATTGTAATATTAAGATATGGGGACCAAAAAATAAAAAAAATGTCGTCACCTTTAAAACTTAGGTGTCCAGACATTTGCAGCCATTTCCAGACATTTTTTTGAATTCTTCCAGACTTTTCTGAAAAATAGTTGACAACCCTGTACACAGCGGCGCGTATTTGCAACACAGTTTTGTTCTTTGGCTTTAAATATGGTTTTAAAAAATCAGGTTTTTGAAGCAACTGTAGCAATTTGAGTAATTAAAAATCATAGGCATTTGTAGAAAACACTTTTCTTCAACGATTACACCAATTTTTAACACAATTTGTACGTGTAATACATAGAAAATCGCTAAGGTGGCGCATAATAGTGCATGTTCCCCTATTTGTAAATTTTTTGTTTGGTTTGTTTTGGTTCAAAATTCCATCTGTTCTTATTTCGTTTTCCAGATTTGCGCAGCGGTGCCACACGCATGGATCGGAAACGCACAAATGTCATAAAAAATATCACAAATGCCCCTTTTTCGACTGTTATGAAGTATATTGATCGCAAAAATTAAAATAAGATAACCGTCCACAACGCATGTTTTAATGTCTTTGGGAAGATTAAACGCGAAATTGAAACAACCAGGTGATGATTAACGGAAATAATAGTGGTGGAAACGAGTTTAGCTCCGATTTCAACTTGCGACCCCTCTAGTGAAAGATTTTTCCTTGTAGGTGACGATAATTTGTTTCAGTTTGCTAGTACAAGCTACTAGTGTAAGTAACGGTAGAAATTAGTTTAGCTCCATTTTCAACTTGCAACCCCTCTAGCGAAAATGTTTGACTTGTAGACGAAAACTAGTTTTGCGAGCTCGCTAGTACAAGCTACTATTGTTATTACCGGTAAAAATAAGTATGGCTCCTATTTAAACTTGCGACCGGTCATGTGAAAGGATGTTGAAAATTAGTGTCGCGAGCTCGCTAGTACAAGCTAATATTTTTTGTACCGGTAGAAATTATTTTAGCTCAAATTTCAACTTGAAACACCTCTAGTGGAAGGTTCGAATTGATGGTGACGAAAATTTGTGTCGCGAGTTCGCTAGTCCAAGCTAATAGGGTTAGTACCGGTAGAAAATAGTTTACTTAACTCTAAAATGTATTTTTTACCCCCTCCCCCATGTTATAATATTTTTCAACTAACTTCAAAATACATGCAACAAAATAATCTGAGTTAATATCTGTTCAGATCGCTTCTTCGTGCTCAATAATGATAATTTTCTGTTAGCACTTATTGTTTGTCTTATTCCGAGTTGCTCTGAGATTGTTGGCTGATTGTCAGTGTCCGGCACAAAAACGCTAATCCGATAATCGCTAGTTAGTCCGATAACTTTTTGTTAGCGGTTCAATTTTGCCACTAAATTTTGATTGAGCTAGCGAATTAAAAAGTTCCGCTATTTTTTGGTTCCGCTAAATGAAGTCCGCTAACTTCCATTTACTTGTTTCGAATTCACGAATTATTACTGATAGAAGTAAATTTTTTGTCATTTGACAAGTTAATTATAGACATCGGGTATCATTCTTACATCAATATGCGCTCCAAGTCACTTCAAATGGTCTCTGGGCAGGAGTGCCTCATACAGATTAAGGTTTTCGCTCTTTTTATACTTCTTTTCTCAGGATTCTTAGACAAAGAATTCAATAAATATTGTTAAACATTAATAAACTAAATATTTAAATTTCCTTTATGCAATTGTGAGCTTAAATGTCAATTTTGAGATACTGTTTTTTGGTTGCAAAAGTCCAGTCCACTTGTTCCACTTGTTGTTTTTTTCCAAATTTCCAAGTTTTTTTTTCAGATTTCACATTTCTATCCCACTACCCCACTAAATGCTAAAAAATCTACTTTTTACAACTCGTTTTAAGTAGATGAGATATTTACTTTTCACAACACAGTTTTTACTAGGATTTCAAATCCGGTAAAATAAAAACATGTAATATCAGCATTGAATGAATATGCGTTTTTATTTCATTTAGTTTCTATAAATACACGTTTGGCAATGCCTTATTATAAGAATTTAGCATTTCTATTTTGAAAGTTTGTAAAAAAGTGAAACCTGGTTAAAGATTTTTCATCAGACTGGGCACAATAAACAATCTGCACTATGTTTGTAAAGTACCGTAAACTGGGGGAACTTTGATCACTTTTTTCATTCATTTTTTAATATTTTGGAAGGGTTTGCTATTTCGTAATACCTAAAAGTTTTAAAACACTTACTGAGTTGAAGACTATAAAACATGATCATTGATTGCAGTAACTTCAAACGACATTGGTGGTTATAATTAAATGTTTGTTACAAAACCAGATTTCGAGTTTCGGGGTAACTTTGATCATTATGGTTTTTACGTACCTCAACATTTTCAAAATTATTGTATTGATGCCATTCAGCACAGAAGGCATAAACATTAAGAACAGTCATTTTTGTTAGGACTTAACTGATTTTTTCAACGTTTGTTTTTCAAAAACATTTATAATCAAAAGATTGACAATTTTGCTGCATACATCTAGGGGTAAAAGTTATAAACATTTCTCAATTTTTTTTGGCTTCAAAACAAATTAAATTTTTCCTTCATGCAATTTCCTAGGTCCTTGTACTGTTCCCATGTTATTTTTTTTCTTCAAATTGAACCAATTGATAGGGTTTTAGCCATTTTTACTACTACCATGAGAAATCACTGTATTTTTTAAATATTTAAAAATTATCACCAAATGACCATAAAAATAACACATAAACTAAACCTAAACAAAGAAAAAAAGTTGAACTTTCACATAAAACATTCCATTTGCTCCTAAATGCTAAAATTTGATCAGGAGAGATGTTTGTTTGTGAGCCTTCGAAAAATCAGATATTTTAAGATTTTCAAATTCCATTGTAAGTAATATCAAAAATCTACTTATAAAAATAAAATTTAGCTGATTTGTAACTCAATTTATAGGCTTTCAAACGTAGTAAACAGTTTTCAGATATTTTAACTTTTTGCTTAGTTAATGATGATTATCTGCAAAAACTTCATGTTGATCAAAGTTACCCCGCTGATCAAAGTTCCCCCAGTTTACGGTACTTGAGCAAACGAATTGAGATGCAACCTTAATCTATGCTGTTGCCATGCTGTTTACGTTATTGTTAGTCGACAGTTAGCGATTAGCAATTAGCGCTTTAAGCTTGAAGCAATAACTTTTTCTGATTATTTAGCGGTTTTATTTAGCGATCGCTAAATTTGAATGAGTCAGCGATTTTATTAGCGCCGCTAATTTTTCGATTAGCGATGCCGAACACTGCTGATTGTCTTTGTTTACTCTATTTTGCTCAAGGAACATAACTTGTTAGGCAAAATAAACTTTACTTAGTTACATTCGTCGGAATTTAAAGACCTTACATTTTTGAATTCCACAAACGGAAATTGCTTTCTTGGTGTCTAATATTCGGATGAAAATGAACTTATTGATACCTGAAATTTTTTTTTCAACAAATTTGTTCTGGAAATTTCATATTTTCAATCAGTTGTACGGTGTGATCATTGCTTGAGATTTTTGTTTTTTGTTGGAAATTCATTAAAACAATTCTACTCTTTGCCTCATATTTATTGCGTTATTATGTTAAAATGGTTCAATTCCCACATTCATTTTGTCTACTAACAAAACTTTTTTTCAAATTTCACACACACACAGTATCGTCCATCATAAGTTGAGTTGAAAAAAACTTATTATTTCACGTTCGAATGAAAGTTCGGTACTCAGGAAGTATTTTTCCGAAATGTTTGTTGTGGTTGGGTAGAGTTTGTGCAAAACTTATCAATGTTGGCCTCCAAACCATCGAACTGCACCAGGGAGTATTTTTTAATCTGGGATAAAAAGAAAACTCAAGAAATGCCCGCAAACATAACCTTAATGGTGATTACAATGTGAGGCAGAGATCAACTAGGTACCATTCTAGCGGCAAACATAATACCTACTTTTATTCATTTTTTTCCCCATTCCAGCACCAGGGTCAATCGGCGAATGCCTCGGCGTAATCCCGAGCAACCCAGAAGAGATCCCGGGAGCTCCGGGGCAGGGCGCGGAAATTCGGCCAAGATTTATGATCTCTAATGCGTTCCATGTGATGGGATGAAATGCGGTAAAGAAGTGCCGCAGCCCAGGACCACCTAACTAGCTCCAGGAACTATTACGTCAACGAACCGAAAAACGCAAACAGCAACAACAACGGCGCGAGAAAGAAAAATCTAAAACTCCATAAATTTCGCGTCGGTTTGGATGAATGGGTCCGGATTTTGGTTGTTTTGATTTCTTTTTTTCGGTTCGTTTTGTTACTGCTGTTGGTTTTTCAGACTCACACTCTCTCTCTCTCTTTCTATAGGAAAGTTTTTTTTTCTGTTGTTCAATGAAATATGAGCGGTTTGTTTGGCAACATTCCGACCATGTGATGAGTTTCGTTTTCCGTTTGCCGTCCCCGGATAGCTGAAATCCGACCCTTGAACCGTACAATGATTAGTGTCAAAATGGATAGTACCCGGGAGCTTGCGGCAACAATTCAAGGGAATTCCTGGGAACCATAAATCTAGAGCTGCGATGTTAATTTTGAAAGAATTTATCCGAGATTTTTTTTTCCCCTTGAACAGAAAACGATGCAATCCACATTCAGTCCATGTTATGATATTTTTGTGAATTTAACCAACCGCATCAATATTCACTTAAAAAATTGACACATCCTAATATTTAACAAATCACAGAAGCAAAAGCAATTTCAAACGTTTTTAATGCTGGTATCAGTGTTTGACAGGAGTTCATAAATTTTAGCACATATGGTGCTGCCACAAATCGGAAGGAGCCGATTTAAGTACAATTGGGCACAATTCATTCTAAACCCATTTTAAACGATACTATTTGCTGAACTTTTGTAAATATTTGTCAATTTGACTCAATTTTTATAAATTTTTGTAAATTTTTGTGAATTTCTGTGAATTTTTGTCAGTTTTGTCAATGTTTGTCAATTTTTGTGAAATTTTTTCAATGTTTGTCAATTCTTGTCAAATTTTGTCAATTTTTCTTAATTTTTGGCAATTTCTGTCAATTTTAGTCAATTTTTATCATTTTTTGTCAATTTTTATCAATTTTTATCAATTTTTGTCAATTTTTGTCAATTTTTGTCAATTTTTGTCAATTTTTGTCAATTTTTGTCAATTTTTGTCAATTTTTGTCAATTTTTGTCAATTTTTGTCAATTTTTGTCAATTTTTGTCAATTTTTGTCAATTTTTATCATTTTTTGTCAATTTTTATCAATTTTTATCAATTTTTGTCAATTTTTGTCAATTTTTGTCAATTTTTGTCAATTTTTGTCAATTTTGTCAATTTTTGTCAATTTTTGTCAATTTTTGTAAATTTTTGTCAATTCTTGTCAATTTTTGTCAATTTTTGTCAATTTTTGTCAATTTTTGTCAATTTTTGTCAATTTTTGTCGATTCTTGTCAATTTTTGTCAATTCTTGTCAATTCTTGTCAATTTTTGTCAATTCTTGTCAATTTTTGTCAATTTTTGTTAATTTTTGTCAATTTTTGTCAATTTTTGTCAATTTTTGTCAATTTTTGTCAATTTTTGTCAATTTTTTTCAATTTTTTTCAATTTTTGTCAATTTTTGTCAATTTTTGTCAATTTTTGTCAATTTTTGTCAGTTTTTGTCTGTTTTTGTCAATTTTTGTCGATTTTTGTCAATTTTTAACATTTTTTTCAAATTTTGTAAATTTTTGTCAATTTTGGTCAACTTTTGTGTATGTTTTTGTAAATTTTTGTGTATGTTTTTGTCAATTTTTGTAAATTTTTGTCAATTTTTGTCAATTTTTGTCAATTTTTGTCAATTTTTGTAAATCTTTGCAATAATTTGTAAATTTTTGAAAAAAGTTTAAAAACTTTTGAAAACTTTCATAAATTTTTGTAAATTTTCATTAATTTTGGTAAATTTTTGTAAATTTTTGTAAATTTTTACAATTTTTTGTTAGTATTAGAAAGTTTTTGAAAATTTTTATAATATTTTGTAAATTTTTGTATTTTTTTGGTAATTTTTTTGAGTTTTGTAAATTTTTGTCTATTCTTGTCAATTTTTGTAAATTTTTGTAAATTATTGTTCATTTTAGTCAATTTTAGTCAATTTTTGTTAATATTTGGCAATTTTTTCTCCACTGTTGATTTTGTTATTTTTTGCCCATTTTTGTAAATTTTGTCAATTTTTTTATAATTTTGCCAATTTTTGTGAATTTCCTCATTTTTGTCAAGTTTTGACAGATTTATCGATTCATGTGAATTTCTCATCAATTACGATCAATTTTCCTCAATTTTTGTAAATTATTGTCAATTTTTGTCAATTGTTATGAATTTTTGTAAATTTGTGTCAAATTTTGTCAAAATTTGTCAAATTTTGTTAGTTTTTTTCAATTTTTGTCAATTTATGACTATTTTTGAAAATTTTTCTCAAGTTTTATAAAGATTTGTCAATTTTTGTCAAGTTTTTGTCAAATTATGTAATTTTTTGTAAGTTTTTGAAATTTATTGTTATTTTTTGTTAGTTTTGTAAATTTTTATAATTTTTTGTGTAATTTTATAAATTTTTATTAATTTTTTTTAAATTTCTTTTTTTTTTAATTTTAGTCAATTGTTTTCAATTTTTGTCAATTTTGTCAATTTTTGGCAATTTTTGTAAATGTTTGTAAATTTTTGTAAATATTTGTCAAATTTTGTCAATTTTTGTAAATTTTTGTAAATTTTTGTAAATTTTTGTAAATTTTTGTAAATTTTTGTAAATTTTTGTAAATTTTTGTAAATTTTTGTAAATTTTTGTAAATTTTTGTAAATTTTTATAAATTTTTGTCAATTTTTGTCAATTTTTGTAAATTTTGTGTAAATTTTTGTCAATTTTTGTCAATTTTTGTAATTTTTTTTAAATATTTGTCATTTTTGTCATTTTTGTCATTTTTGTCATTTTTGTCATTTTTGTCATTTTTGTCATTTTTGTCATTTTTGTCATTTTTGTCATTTTTGTCATTTTTGTCATTTTTGTCATTTTTGTCATTTTTGTCATTTTTGTCATTTTTGTCATTTTTGTCATTTTTGTCATTTTTGTCATTTTTGTCATTTTTGTCATTTTTGTCATTTTTGTCATTTTTGTCATTTTTGTCATTTTTGTCATTTTTGTCATTTTTGTCATTTTTGTCATTTTTGTCATTTTTGTCATTTTTGTCATTTTTGTAATTTTTGTCATTTTTGTCATTTTTGTCATTTTTGTCATTTTTGTCATTTTTGTCATTTTTGTCATTTTTGTCATTTTTGTCATTTTTGTCATTTTTGTCATTTTTGTCATTTTTGTCATTTTTGTCATTTTTGTCATTTTTGTCATTTTTGTCATTTTTGTCATTTTTGTCATTTTTGTCATTTTTGTCATTTTTGTCATTTTTGTCATTTTTGTCATTTTTGTCATTTTTGTCATTTTTGTCATTTTTGTCATTCTTGGCATTTTTGTCATTTTTGTCATTTTTGTCATTTTTGTCATTTTTGTCATTTTTTTCATTTTTGTCATTTTTGTCATTTTTGTCATTTTTGTCATTTTTGTCATTTTTGTCATTTTTGTCATTTTTGTCATTTTTGTCATTTTTGTCATTTTTGTCATTTTTGTAATTTTTGTCATTTTTGTCATTTTTGTCATTTTTGTCATTTTTGTCATTTTTGTCATTTTTGTCATTTTTGTCATTTTTGTCATTTTTGTCATTTTTGTCATTTTTGTCATTTTTGTCATTTTTGTCATTTTTGTCATTTTTGTCATTTTTGTCATTTTTGTCATTTTTGTCATTTTTGTTATTTTTGTCATTTTTGTCATTTTTGTCATTTTTGTCATTTTTGTCATTTTTGTCATTTTTGTCATTTTTGTCATTTTTGTCATTTTTGTCATTTTTGTCATTTTTGTCATTTTTGTCATTTTTGTCATTTTTGTCATTTTTGTCATTTTTGTCATTTTTGTCATTTTTGTCATTTTTGTCATTTTTGTCATTTTTGTCATTTTTGTCATTTTTGTCATTTTTGTCATTTTTGTCATTTTTGTCATTTTTGTCATTTTTGTCATTTTTGTCATTTTTGTCATTTTTGTCATTTTTGTCATTTTTGTCATTTTTGTCATTTTTGTCATTTTTGTCATTTTTGTCATTTTTGTCATTTTTGTCATTTTTGTCATTTTTGTCATTTTTGTCATTTTTGTCATTTTTGTCATTTTTGTCATTTTTGTCATTTTTGTCATTTTTGTCATTTTTTGTCATTTTTGTCATTTTTGTCATTTTTGTCATTTTTGTCATTTTTGTCATTTTTGTCATTTTTGTCATTTTTGTCATTTTTGTCATTTTTGTCATTTTTGTCATTTTTGTCATTTTTGTCATTTTTGTCATTTTTGTCATTTTTGTCATTTTTGTCATTTTTTGTCATTTTTGTCATTTTTGTCATTTTTGTCATTTTTGTCATTTTTGTCATTTTTGTCATTTTTGTCATTTTTGTCATTTTTGTCATTTTTGTCATTTTTGTCATTTTTGTCATTTTTGTCATTTTTGTGGTTTTTGTAATTTTTGTAATTTTTGTAATTTTTGTAATTTTTGTCATTTTTGTCATTTTTGTCATTTTTGTCATTTTTGTCATTTTTGTCTTTTTTGTCTTTTTTGTCATTTTTGTCATTTTTGTCATTTTTGTCATTTTTGTCATTTTTGTCATTTTTGTCATTTTTGTCATTTTTGTCATTTTTGTCATTTTTGTCATTTTTGTCATTTTTGTCATTTTTGTCATTTTTGTCATTTTTGTCATTTTTGTCATTTTTGTCATTTTTGTCATTTTTGTCATTTTTGTCATTTTTGTCATTTTTGTCATTTTTGTCATTTTTGTCATTTTTGTCATTTTTGTCATTTTTGTCATTTTTGTCATTTTTGTCATTTATGTCATTTTTGTCATTTTTGTCATTTTTGTCATTTTTGTCATTTTTGTCATTTTTGTCATTGTTGTCATTTTTGTCATTTTTGTCATTTTTGTCATTTTTGTCATTTTTGTCATTTTTGTCATTTTTGTCATTTTTGTCTTTTTTGTCATTTTTGTCATTTTTGTCATTTTTGTCATTTTTGTCATTTATGTCATTTTTGTCATTTTTGTCATTTTTGTCATTTTTGTCATTTTTGTCATTTTTGTCATTTTTGTCATTTTTGTCATTTTTGTCATTTTTGTCATTTTTGTCATTTTTGTCATTTTTGTCATTTTTGTCATTTTTGTCATTTTTGTCATTTTTGTCATTTTTGTCATTTTTGTCATTTTTGTCATTTTTGTCATTTTTGTCATTTTTGTCATTTTTGTCATTTTTGTCATTTTTGTCATTTTTGTCATTTTTGTCATTTTTGTCATTTTTGTCATTTTTGTCATTTTTGTCATTTTTGTCATTTTTGTCATTTTTGTCATTTTTGTCATTTTTTTTTTTGTCATTTTTGTCGTTATTGGTTTTTGTTTTTTTTTTAATTTTCAAAATTCCAACTGCTCTTAAAATTTCCAGAGTTATAGGAAAATATGGAGTTTGAGAATTTAGTTTGCGATCGAAGAATATTTACGAATGAATTAGAGACAAAATCAATCGTTAAGAGAAAAGTAAAAGTACTATAATTTCAAGATGAAATTCACCTAACGATAATGGGAATGAATCATTCTAAAAAGTTAAAACTTTATTCCACACAGAAACCTGCTTTAACTTGTATGTAAACATCTGTTTAATCGATAACTCTTTCAAAGTTTCCCTAATTCACAAAATTCTTAAACGCGTTTTTTTTTGTTCTCAAAACATTTTCACATTCTTTTGATTAAAACTGAAGCTCGGCTACAAATGGGAACCGATATTCCTTCGAACAAACTCTACCAGTTGTCGGAAATTGAGCGAGCCCGCGTTTTATGAAAGAAAACCAATCTCACTTACACGGGAACGCATCAGTCGATGTTTACGTTCGATCCGGAACGTTTTCCACATACAAAGGCCTTGTAATGAGATACGTGAGATATTTTCTGAACAATCCACGTGCCACTCGTTCGAAACGAGCCATGTCAACCATCTGGTTTTCCTTCGGGCAGCAAAACACGTGGCACCCTCTCACTCAATTGCGACCTTGGCTCCTTGATGCGTGTATGTCTGTGTTGGTGTCCGTCGGCTGGCATGTTTAGGTGTAATGTCTTTCGCTAAACTCAAAAGGTTAAAGCCAAACAAGCGTTTTGTTTTTCACCTGTTCCAGACTGAGAGGCTCGGCGAACAAAAGCTATTGACAGCCGCACAATGGAGGTACCCCTATTATTTCAGGTCTACCTATGCCCGAGCTTGGTTCAATACCGTGAAAAGCCGGTGCTACGCAAATATCTGCGGTCGAAAAATGAACCCATCCATCCTTATTTGCCCGGGTACTGAGTTATAAAGTGAACAAAAGACAGCAGCAACCTGTACCCCGTCAATCGTGTTATTACATGGCGACCGTGCGAAAGAAATTCATTCTCCGGTCCACCTACTCCATTATTTTGTTTGGGCAGCATGTTTAGACTGTTTTGGCGACCTTTGTTTTGGCTCGGTACGCGGCCCACCATTTTCGATGAAAAGCGCCGGAGTTTTCCAGCAAAACACGAGCAACATTTGACGTTAATTCATTGGAATATAGCTTATTGCAGTACGTTCAAGTCCGAAATTATCGACACTGAATCTTAAAATATAAACTGGAAGGATGGAAGGGTGTTAAATATGAACCCTAGACGAACGAAACGCTAGATCAAGGTAGTGAATAGTAAGTTAAACCATTTTTGCACAAGATGTGGGCTCGAACTAGAGTTGTACCGAATATTCCGCACCAAATTCCACTCAAAAAGTTCAGTGCGCACTAGCTGACCAACGAAAACCATCGAACTTACTCATCGATTTTGCGCCTCCTAAAGAATGACTGTACGTAGTACCTTTTTCCAGAACCGCCTTCCTTTCAAGTACACCTGGAGATCATCATACCAAACGCAATCACAGATCGACCACGTTTTGATAGACAGCCGTCACTTCTCGGGCATTATTGATGTCAGATCCTGTCGGGGCGCCAACATCGAGTCAGACCATTATCTGGTGATGGTGAAGATGCGCCCAAAACTCTCCGTAGTGAACAACACAGGAAACCGACGCCCACCTCGGTTAAATATCGCAAGACTGAAGCAACCTGAGGTCACGGCAGACAACGCGCAATCGCTCGAAGCAGCGCTGGCAGACGGCTTGAGCTTGAAGAAGCCTACCTCGAGGACCTTTGGGATACCATCGAGATAGCCATCGACAGCGTTGCGGAGAACATCATCGAACAAGTGGAACGAATTCGACGGAACGACTGGTTCGTCAAAGAGTGTAGAAAAGTGATAGACGAAGAGAACGCCGCACGGGCTTAAGTAGTGCAGAGAAGCACCAGTCAAAACGTGGAAAGTTGCCGACAGCGGAAGAGCAAAGGTAAAAATTCTCCAAGAGTTAGACGAGCTAAAGCAGCTGCATCGTTCCTAGGAAACACGGAAACTCTATCAGAAACTCAACGCATCCCGTCCGCAAATTGAAATGTGCCGAGATGAAGTTGGAGGCATCCTGATTGACAGTCGTGACGTAATCAAAAGGTAGAAGCAGCACTTCGATGAACATCTGAATGGCGCACATACAGAAGATCAAGACGATGCGGGAAGGTACATCGCCGACGTAGATAACGACGTTAAGGAGCCACTCCCAATGATGAGTGAAGTTAAGAAAGCCATTCGTCAGTTTAACTCATCAAAATGAGCCCGATTGCCTACACCGACTGATGGTCCGGATCTGGGACACAGAACAGCTACCGTAGGACTGGAAGGAGTGGGTAATATGTCCCATCTACAAGAAGGCCGACAAATTGGTAAGCCCATCTACAAGCCTTGGTAAACTACTGGAAAGGATAATATTTAACAGACTTATTATCAACACATAGTGGCGAAAGTGGACTGTCGGACAGACAGTTTGGTATTCGGAAAGGGAGATCTACGGTGGACGCTATCCGAATGGTAACAGAGTACGCGAAGCGCGCATATAAAAAGAAGTGGACAGGTGTTCGCCATTGTGACAATCGACGTTGAGAATGCCTTTAACAATGCCAGCTGGGAAGCGATTGCCAAAGCGCTTCACAGGATGCGTGTTCCCAAAACCCTCTGCAAGATAGTAGGAAGCTTCTTCGAAAATCGAGTCCTTATGTACGAAACCAAAACTGGGATACGATCTACTGCCCTAACAGCGGGTGTTCCACAGGGTTCTGTCGGTGCCCACGACCCGAGAGCCCAACGCAGGGAATTATCTTTCACGTGGAAATAGTAAAAAACCGGGAGGTCGGATAAAAACGCGTGGAATTTCATTTGCTGATTTCTCGCAACTGGTGTCAAGTCAATATACGTCACACAGAAGGTGTGTACGAAAATACATTGTAATGGTATGCGTTTATTGATTAGCGCAACCAGGGATGCCAGTTATCACAACACTCCTCCTCGCTAATCGGATGAACCATTTCTCGTTGTAGAGAAATCCCAAGGTCTTGGAGAACTGTACCATCTTCGTAGAACCCAGCGGCTTCGTTAGCACATCCGCTAACATCGTTTCGGTTGGACAATATCGAAGCTTGATGACACCTTGCGAGCACAAATCCTTGGCTTGATGGAACTTAGTGTCAATGTGCTTGCTTCGCTTATTCTGCCTTTCCAGGGCCACAAAGTCAATGCAGCTGTTGTTGTCCTCGTAGACAGTCATCGGTTGAACCTGCAGCTCACCAAGGTCTTCCAAGAGCCGTCTCAGCCAAATTGCTTCAACTGCCGCTTCCGAAAGTGCGACATATTCTGCCTCCATCGTAGATGTCGCAACACAACTCTGTTTTCGACTTCCCCTACTCACTGTTGCCTTGCCGAGTTGGAAGACGAAACCACTTGTTGACTTTCTGTCTCGTGAGTCCCCTGCCCAGTCGGCATCACTGTAGCCGATGAGCATCAGACTACCTGCTTGTTCACTATCCAGGCGAAGCTCGTACTTATGCGTGCCTAGCAAATAGCGAACAATCCGCTTCAGCTCTGTCCAGTCGGTTTGTGTCGGACAACTACTCTTCCGACTAAGGATTGATACCGCCGCGGCGATATCCGGTCTGGTGTTCGAGGACAAATACAGTAATGCGCCAACCAAAGAATGATACTGTACATTGTCCGGCAATGCTTCGCTTTCTTGCTGCCTCCAATAGCCGGTGTCTAGCGGGAATTTCGAAGGCTTCGCTCCGCTGAAATGCTCGCTGGCAAAGCGAAAACACACCAGAACTGTCCTTGGAAATATTGATACCCAAGAACTGCGACACGCTTCCAAGAGTTGTAATTTCGATCTTCTTGCCAAGAGCTGATTCTACTCGTAGAATCTCCGCCTCATCCTTGCACGCAACAATCAAATCGTTGACATACATCAGTAAGTATATCCACTCACCGTTAGCCAAACACTTTGAGTACAGACATACATCGGAATTCGACTGCTTGAATCCCAAGCCCTGCAGAATCTCCTTCATTGTTGCGTTCCAAACTCGTGCCGCCAGCTTTAAGCCGTACAAGCTGCGGTGGAGTTTGCACACGAAATCTTTCTTTTCCGGCACTGCGTACCCGGGCGGCTGTCTCATATAGATTTCTTCTTGGAGGCTGCCGTTTAGGTAGGCATTCTTGACGTCCACATGCCTTGCGTGGACCTTCCGATGACCCGCAATCGTCAGCAAGACCCGCAATGTCGATTGCATAGCTACAGGCGCAAAAACCACTCCGAAGTCAACGCCAGACCGCTGCGCGAAGCCTTGGGCCACCAATCTGGCTTTGAACCGCACAGTCTGACCGGATGAAATCTTTTTCTCCTTAAACACCCACTTTGATCCGATGGCATGGCGACCTTCCGGTAATGGCACGAGAGTCCAAGTTTTGTTCGACTGTAGAGACTCAAACTCCTCGTCCATTGCTGCAACCTATTTTTCTTTGTGGACACTGTTTAACGCTTCCTTATAGGTTTTCGGCTGATATTCACTGGGCTTTGCCACCCCCACTATATAATCATCCAAATGTCTTGGTAACACTCCAGCATTGGATCGTCGCGTACGACGACACTCACTTTCACTATCACTTTCACTCATCTCAAAAAACTCTTCGACAGAACTATCTGCCTCGTCAAAATCGCGCAATAAGGGCTCTTCGCGCAAACTGCACTCTTCTCCGTCACAAATATTCTCCTCCTGTTCCTCGGAAACCAACTACCTCTCAGGCTCTTCATCCGACGCCTGGGGAATTCCAACGATAGTCACAGACTCACGTTGTGCAGGAACATTGGATTCCTTGTACGGACCCGAACCGAGCTCCAAAAATCGAGTCGAGATTTATCACGATTTGGTTCGTTTGTTTATCGAGGAACCGATATGCTTTCGAACCACAAGTATACCCCACAAAAGTCAACTTCACAGACTTACTGCCGAATTTCTCGCGCTTCACTTCGGGAATATGGACAAACGCACTACACCCGAACACTTTCAAGTGGCTAACGTCCGGCTTTTCACCACACCACAGTTTGAACGGAGTCTTATTCACAGCACGAGAAGGCAATCGGTTTTGGGTATAGGCCGCTGCCGCCACTGCCTCTCCCCAGTACTGTTTCCCGAGGCCTGAATCAAGGAGCATACAAACCGCCACTTCCTGCAAGTATCGATTGCGGCGTTCGGCCACGCCGTTTTGCTGCGGCAAATAACCCGCAGTCAGCTGCATTTCTATGCCTTCGGCATTGTAGAAATCCTTCAATCCTTATTCAAAAACTCCCCGCCACGAGCAGAACGAATCACTTGTGGCTTTCTACCGAACTTATTCTCCACCATCCGAACGAAGTTTTTTATACAGTTCTTCGTTTCTGCTTTATTTTGAGCAGATAGAGAATCAAATACCGACTAAAGTCATCTATTAACGTAAGAAAGTACTTATGTCCACCAGGAGTAACATTCCGCATAGGACCACACAAATCACTGTGAATCAGCTGCAGAGGTTCGGTAGTCTTCCGCTTTGCCTTTTCCGGGAACGGCAACCGTGCCATTTTACCCTCTAAGTACTCTTCACACACCAGATTTGTTCCGCAGTCTACAAGCTTTAACCCCGTCACAAGATCACCTTTCTTAAACTCGTCAAACACTGAAGGATCCCGATGACCAAATCTCCGGTGCCATGTATGCTGGCAGTGCAATGTATGACACTTGCCCTGAGCAATCGCAACACTCTCTGATTGCTTCAGCACATACAACCCGCCACTGCGCTCTCCCACAGCAACCACTCGATCATCGTTGTACACTTTTACACTCTCCTTCGTAAACAAAACACTATACCCTTTATCCGCGATTTGGCTCACTGATAAAAGTCCACTTTCTAAATCAGGAATATAAAGCACTTTTTTCCAGTTTTACTTCGATGCACTTTCAACTGTTGTCTATTGCACTCACTTTTCCGCTTCCTTGTCCGTCCGACTTGGAGCTTTGCCCGTTGGCCATAGACACACTCACACTAAACGATTTATCCATCGTCTCGAAGAACTCCTTATCCGACGTCATGTGGCAGGACGCGCCACTGTCCACCGTTCACGAATGACGAACATCCGGCATCACACTGCAGTGCTTTGCCGAAAAACTAACAGCAGCTGTTTCTTCGGATTCCGCCACCTTCCTGACTCTAGCTTGCTGTTTCTTCTTGCCAGATGGTTTGTTCCTTTCCCGGTTCTTCAAGGCTATCCACTCCGGAAAATTAGCCTTAAAGTGCCCTGGCTCGTTGCAATGAAAGCAGGTTTTAACACTCGGTGCTCTCTGCGCTTTCAAAACTTGCTCTTCGGTCGAGCGCCCTCCGCCCCGATCCGACCGCTTTCGATATTCGTCCAACAACTTCGAACGAATCAGATCCATGGTGATATTGGCATCTCGGCGAGCTTCGAGTGCCGATATCAGAAAATGGTACGAAGCTGGCATGCTTCGGAGCACCATCGCAATCTTCAATTTTTCGTCCAGGTTCAATCCGGCTCCATCCAATCTGACAAACAGCGCGTCAAGTTCCAACAGATGTTTCTCAACGCATCCTGTTTCCTCCAGCTTTGCATCACAAAGCTTCATCTGCAGGCTCAACTGAGAGCTGAAGGACGTTTTTTCGTGATACGCCCTCAACGCCTCTCACGTCGCTCGTGCACTTTCGCAGTCCTTGATCAAAGTGTACTGGCTTTGATCAACACAAAGGCAAATTGTCGCTCGCGCTTTGCGATCAGCTGCGGTCCAAGCCCCTGAAACCGGCTCCGGCGTGACATCCACCACGCAATACCAAATGTCGTCTCTCGCCAACAACATTTCCATCTGGAACTTCCAGGTGGCGTAGTTACCGTTCCCCAACTTATCGATAGAAAATTTTCCGGCGTCCGCCATTTTCTTTTTCCGGGAACTGTACGCGACCAAACAAAGAACGTTCCGAAAAACTACTTATTTTGACCGAAACAATCCGTTTTCACGATTTTCGACTGGGCCCGTAACCTGTCGGTGCTCACGACCCGAGAATCCAACGCAGGGAAATATCTTTCGCGTGGAAATAGTAAAAAACCGGGAGGTCGTATAAAAACGCGTGGAATTTTATTTGCTGATTCTGACATGGATATTGCTCGAAGAAGACCTGCGCACACTCGGAGTACTCGTGCTACGTTTCGAGGGTTAACAGCTATCTTTGTAGCAGCTTTTGTGCACTAATACCCCTTTGGAAGTCCAACAATAGGTTTTACAATATAGTGTTTTATCAAGGTAGATTTAAATTTTTCTAGATTCATCGGATTTTTTCACCGATCAAAAATATGAAATTTCTTATGAAAATGAATATTTAATTTGACAACAATTTTTTACCAAATTATTGTACTAAACTTATCTTCTACGTTCAAAACAGAAATCAACTATGATGTTGTGAGTTTTTTCAAAACATAAAAAATGCTTGCGGATCAGCATCTGTTTGATAAAATACCGGATCTGCTTAAAAAAAAGTAAATTGATGTAAAAACTAAAATTTGAGTTTTTTTTTTTCTAGAATCCTTCTTTGCACCGGTTACTCTCTCGTTGGTCGTTGGTCTTGGAAGTGGGCGAAAGTATTTCTCTTCCTCTTCAATTGAGATTGCTTCCCATTGGAACCGTGAAGAAAGTGAGATTATTATTATAACAAAAGAACCTGAATGGGTTGATTAGAAAAAGAAGCAAGAAGACCACCCAGTTTGAAATTCTCGAAGCCCAATATTGAGGAGATTAAGCTTTCGACTAACCGGAGGCATGTTCAGTTCATTGCTCCAGAAAATCTATAGCTACAGCTGCTTTCAGAGACTCGGTCCCAAAGCTGCAGCCTTTGCCGCTGGTTAAATTAGAGAATGCATCGGCTAGATGGATGGAAAGAACCCAGTGTGGGGCTTAATCCGGTCATCGGAATAATTATGTAATAGAAGATAATGGCCGGGTCCGGCTGTTTACTGGATCTGCAACCGGTTGTTTCGTGTGAATGAGTATGAGTAGGTTGGATTCACCGACGTTACGAGGTAACAGGCAACAATTGAAGTTGGAGCCGGCTCCATTCATTGAACTATCTCTGTATGTTCGACTATCGGTCCATCCGTCCATTCGTCCATTGATCCAGGCTCTCGTAGTGTAATAACGATAATTATACTGCTGGAGCTTAATGAACTGCTCGATAGCACGAAAATCTAGATCAAGAAATGAAACCCAGAAAACGGGAAGCTTCCAGTTGGACCTGGAGTTATTTTGGTGCGGGTGTAGGGTGGAGGAACGGCTCATTGTCCCTTGGAATGTGAAATTCCATGGAGATGAAAATATTTAGTGATTTTTTTTATATTGAGGAAAATTTTGATTGGTGTATGTATTATCGTCATCTGCACGAAATTTAAAATTTTTGTGAGAACCTGATGTGACAGAAAAAAATCTCGCTCTCACTAATACCATCACATTCTTTATGTAAACAATCATGTGCCATAAGTTGAAAAGGGAGTATTATGAAAAAGGCCATTATCATAGTATAGTTGATTTTTTCGCATTCATCTATAAATATAATAGACTCTACTTTAAACTGCTTATTGACATTACGCAATCAACTTTGAATATAATGAATTCAACTTTAATGGTATCATTGATTCAACTATAAATATAACAAATTCAACTACAAACTGCTGATTGATCTTACTCAATCAGCTATGAATCTAGTTGATTTAACTGTTATAGTGTAATTGATTCAACTAAAAATGTGATAGATTCAACTACAGTTGCATGGTTGTTTTTTTTGGCATTTAACAATAAACTTAATAGATTAAGCTATTCATTCCTGATTGACATTGCTGATTGAAATATTAACTAAGATTAGGGTATCTTTATGTGAGAGTGTAATTTGCAGCGCAAAAAACCAAAAACAATATTTTGGAATTTTGTTTTGTTATCGGATTTCTTTGCGGGAAAGCTCGGAAAAGCTATTCTTTGCGGACAATGTAAGAGTGGTGTTATTTTTCTATAAGTTGCATCAATTTTGTCTTCTTTTCTTCTTTGTTTCAGGTGTAATCAGAAGTTTAAACTGGTGGGAATTTACAGTTAAATCAACTATACTAATATAGTTGAACTGAATGCACAACACCAATCATAAGATTATAGTTGAATCTGTTGTATGTATAGTGAATGACTAAAATCAATCATACAACTACAGTCGAATCTACAATACGCACTGTTGAACGCAAAATATAAATCAGATGATCAGTTATATAGATAGTTGAAATCTGCAGATTTATAGTTGGTCGAGAATCAATCAGAAATATAGTTGAATAAAAGCGGAATAGTGTTGGAAAAACTATACTTTTTTCTTCGCGTAGTTATGTTTTTTTCATATTGAGTGTGATTTGTATTTTCAATTTTGCATTTAAAAAACCTAAACACCCCTCGTTTTGAAGGTGTGTGTGTAGAATGTTGCTCCTATTTTGATTTTGGAATTAACTCTTCAGTTGGAATTAACTTCTTCAGTTTTCAAAATGCCGTCTAAGGAAGAAGAGCAGCGAATCAAAATTTTGCTCGTCTATCGCGAAAATCCAAGCTACTCGCACGCAAAGCTGGCAAAATCGCTTAAAGTTGCCAAATCAACCGTTACAAATGTAATTAAAGTGTTTGGAGAACGTTTGTCGCCAGCCAGGAAGTCTGGATTGGGGGAAATCGAAAAACGGAAGACGCTGAGACGACAAAGAGAATTGCCGGTAGTTTCAAGCGAAGCCCTAACCTCTCTCTCCGAGATGCCGCAAATTGGGATTGGGCCTGCTAAAAAGAATAAAGCCTGCTCTTTACTCTTACACAGGTTTCCATAAGAATAACAGCTAATCGGAGAGAAATTGGAGTGAAGGCTATTTCTCTCTCTGTTTAACAAACGAGAAATCGTATATCGGGACTGCGAGCGCGCCCATCGCCCATAAGCTGGCTGTATCGTCTACAACCGTGCATCGAGCCAAAAAACGAGCCAGGTAGTGACTCCAAATCGCGATGATAAACAAAATACGACGGCCAAAGCGCGATCCCGGAGGCTGTACACGACGATGCTGACGAAGTTTGACTGCGTGGTAATGGACGACGAAACCTACGTCAAAGCCGACTACAAGCAGCTTCCAGGACAGGAGTTTTATACGGCAAAAGGAAGGGGAAAGGTAGCAGATATTTTCAAGCACATGAAACTGTCAAAGTTCGCGAAGAAATATCTGGTTTGGCAAGCCATCTGTACCTGTGGCTTGAAAAGCAGCATTTTCATAGCTTCCGGGACTGTCAACCAAGAAATTTACGTGAAAGAGTGTTTGAATAAACGTCTGCTGCCTTTCCTGAAGAAACACGGTTGTTCCGTACTGTTTTAGCCGGATTTGGCATCTTGCCATTACGGTTAAATAAAGTTACAAGCCGCCAAACTTGCCAAAGTGTCTTATTGACCCTACAGAGCGGATTAGGGTTAAGTAACATCTATCGAATCTATGAAGAATGCAAATGCCTCACTCAAAGCAAATGAAGTTGAAAACAATTGCTTCTTTAGGACCACCCTAGAGCACAACCTTATTTGCAAACTTTCCGAGAAAAGTCTCAACCGGCCTACTCCTACTCATGTGGGTGCCAGATTTATTGACACCACTGCATTTTTGTTTCTTCCTATCATTGCGCCCTAACCATCAGATACTCAAAAAGATAGCTACAGCAAAAACAAACTAGTAGAATTCGTTCTCGAATCGGAATCAATAATCCAACAACGTTGGAGGGAATGCAATACAAAGAAAGAGACGATAAAGGTTCATCAATCCACATAATGGACTAATTGGATCA
This sequence comes from Uranotaenia lowii, assembly GCF_029784155.1. Classification (NCBI taxonomy): domain Eukaryota; kingdom Metazoa; phylum Arthropoda; class Insecta; order Diptera; family Culicidae; genus Uranotaenia; species Uranotaenia lowii. The sequence continues at coordinate 162,381,423 of NC_073691.1, read as the reverse complement.
AATCGGTTGATTCATTTATTTCAGATAATTTCAGATCGGTTTGATGTTGGTGAAGGCCTAAATAAAATAGCATTTTAATTTCCCTCGTTCCCCATTTTAAGACATCTCAAAGACCGTTCTATAAGGACTTTTCAAATTAAAAGTAAGTAAATTAATATCAAAAGTCCTAATAGAACCGACTTTGAGATGTTTTTAAATAAGGAAAAAGTAGGAATAAAAATTTTGAACCTTGCAAACATTCTAACGAACCATCCAAAATCAGAAACACGTTTTCAAGGTGACTTGAAAAGGTTTTTTTTTTTCAAAATTAATACATTTCTTCAGATTTATGGAAGAAAACGTACTTAACATGTACGATTCCCGTTGATTTTTTTTCTATGTACAATTGGCAACCATAATTAATTTACTCGTAATGCAGCAAAACAAATGCACAGCTTGCATTTGCTTGGGCAAACACAAATTAATGGAGCATGGCAGCCCGAACCGAAGACAACCAATATGCCACAAAGCAATTAGGTAAATCTGTTTGCACATCCGATGGCATCGGATCTGGGAACGTTTTTCGAGTTCATATTTGTTCGGTTTACGTGTTGTGCGTCAATGACTGCTGTAGTGGTGTGCAAAGTTGGCAAAGATCAACAGAAATCTGCACAAAGCTGAGCTCGCATAATAGTCGATTCGTTGTATTTTTTGTTTGTTTGTTTTGAAAGGTTATGTTCACAAAATGAAATCCCATCTCACTTCTCTCGAGTAAACATCGATTTATTCGAATGCACCTTCAATCCGATGTAGGTTCTGTGTTAGCCCGAAACAAATTGAGCAAATTAACGTGGCAGCAGATCCATACCGAATTCTAGTTTGGCTTTTTATTATTTGCACCCATTTTCAATAATCCGATATCAAAGTTGGATTGGGGTTGCACGCTTAAATTTCGATAAAAAAAAAACTTTAAAAGTGAAAACGAATCTGTTGAAAACGCAGGTTTCAGTGGTGGAATAGAGTTATTTTTATTCATTTTTCGTCTGTTAGGTCATTAGAATACAAATTTATTAATTAGCGATAGCTAATTGTCACTTTCCACTTCCCTAACCGGGAAAGTACTCATTTCTCAATGAGTACTTTGATATTCTTACCCGGAATATCTGGCAACACTGTTGTGTTACCACAAACCCAATTTGAGTATTTTCACCCAACCGTGTGATGATGTAAACATTTGTACCGCGTTTATCATCATCACCTGTCATCAGCAATCATTGATCTATTGTTCTCGATTGCGAATTGAACATACCAATAGGAACCAAAACAAACAATGTTTATAACGATTTTAAAGTTCGCTTTGGGTTTTGACCTGAACGGCGTGGGAAGGTTGAAAACTCGCGATTTTTTCATGTGTGTTTATGATAATTTAACAGATTTTTACATCCGCAGACTGTTTTCATTCGGTACACCTGTAAATCCTTATCAAAGGTGTATGGAACGTAAAATGAAAAATTTGATATGATGAAAAATGATACTAATAAATCCAACAACTATTTACCACAAACCTGTTTGAATCTAGTCGAAAAAATTAAAAAAATTAAATTCAATCTTAAAAACAAAGTAACAATTCCATAAATCCGACTCTAAGGTAAACAAGCTTCAAATCTATATATATAAAAAGCAATTTCTGTGGGTTTGTTTGTTTGTTTGTTTGTTTGTCCTCAATAGGCTCAGCCATCTTAAGAGCAAGAGAGCTGAAATTTGGCATGGATACTCATAAGGACCAGGAATGATGAAAAATGTTTTCTGATTTTTGAATGACCCCTTCTTAATGGGGTCGTCCATACAAGACAAGTATTGTTTTCGCGATAATGACGTTACTTTTCGTCGGATTGTGACAAAAAATTGCACATAGCGTTTTTGAAAGATGAAAAATTGATTCCAGGTATTGAATTTTGTGTCAGGGGTCGGCAAAAGGGGTCGTCCATATGAACTATTCAGTGTTTTTACTATATTGACGTTATTATGCATTGGATTGATATGAAAATTTGCACATGAGTGTTTTGAGGGACGAGCAATCGATTCCAGGTATTAAATTCAGGGTCAAGGGTCGGCCAAAGGGGTCGTCCATATCAACTTTTTAATGTTTTCACTATATTGGCGTTATTATGCATTGGATCGAGATGAAAATTTGCAGACAGGGATTTTAAGGAACGGACAATCGATTCCAGTTGTCAAACTTTGTAGAAGGGGTCGGAAAAAAGGGTCATCCATATCAACTGTTCAATGTTTTTGCTATATTGGCGTTACTATAGATTTGTTTTTGATGAAAATTTGCATAAGAGTATTTTGAAGAACGATCAATCGATTCCAGGTTTCAAATTCTGGGTCAAAAGTCGGCCAAAGGGGTCGTCCATATAAACACTGTTTTTGCGATATTAATGCTTGAATACATTGGATTAAGATGAAAACTTGGTACGTGGGAGGTTCAAGGAACCAGTAATTGATTTTATTAGGCAAATTTTAATTCAGAGGTCTGCGAAAGGGGTCGTTCATATAAACTGTTCAATGTTTTTGCTATATTGACGTTATTATGCATTGGATAGCGATGAAAATTTCCACACGCAGCGAAAAGGTTTTTTATTTCAAAGGAAAGTGCCACGAAAACAAAGGATTTTTTCCTTTGATTTTGGGATAAATAAAAAATACTTTGATTCAAATACATTTTCCTTTGCTTCAAAGAAATGCGTTTTTTGACATGAATCATTTTCTTTGATTCAAAAGACGACATTCTTCGAAACAAAATCGTTTTTCGTTTGATTTCATGGCTTTTTCTTTCACTTTAAAGTCGTTTTGATTTTAATTTGAAAGGATACTGTCTTTGATTCCGTGGTTCGAAAAACTCTAGTACTTCCAGATTTCTTACGTTAGAAAATTAAAACAAATTCTTGATCTTTTTCATTTTATTAAACTATGCATGTTTAAATGTTTCACATTTCAATTACGAATTCGCTAATATCAATATTTGAATGTGAAAATTCATTGACCATTCGTTATGTTTTGAACTTGATTCCGAATTTCGTCTCACAGAACAACATTTCCAGATGTTTTAGCCTATCTGTAAATAGGAAGTAAAAGAAAATCTTATTAGAGCACAGCACTCTATTAAGGGGAAAATCACTACTTACTGGCCGTTGGCGGACAGTTCCATTCGAACAATTGATGAATGGTTTCAAAGCCAGACCTTGAGTCTCCTTCGACCTGATCGGAACCAATTGCAACCGCTTAGCCGGAGCACCGGGACTGCCAGTGCATTCACTTCATCAAATTGGTTGCCCTTAAAAAAATTGTTACGTTGACGGCTTATTTGAAATCTAATTGATATTGAAAGACCTACCTGGAGCCCACTATCATTTGTCCCCTCAAAGCTGTCGAAAGTTCCCAGCGCCGGATCGTCCCATTTTAGCCTTCCGGTGCTGTGGGACGGTTCATAGGTGGTTTGATTCTGGCGGGTTTTTTCCTCATGTTTGGTTCGTGTTCCGCCGCCGTCGTGGAGGATAGGCCACCTTTCACCAAACAAAAACCAATGCATGTGTGTTGACCGTGGCAACGGCAGCTCACCATTCACTTCAAAAGACCGATTTTAAAACACGTTGCCACAAAACATCATTTTTGTACCCAATTTAAAACGAATAAGAATAACATCTATGACTACTCGAGAACGAAAAAATACTTTGTTTCAAAGGAAAATTAATTTATATCAAAGAATTAATCACATTGATTGTGAGTCCAAAGACAAATTCTTTGAATTCAAATTAAATATTTTGATTTAAAGATTTGGGACATTGTTTTAAATAAAAATAAATTCGGTTCAGTATATAATTTACTTGAATCAAAGTAAATTGGTTTTGTTTTAATGTTCACAAGGTTTTTGAATCAAAGATGTATTTTTTTCATCTCAATGGTACTACTTTTCGCTGCGTGCACATAGAAGTTTTGAGCGACGCGCAATTGTTTCAGATTTCAAATCTCGAGTCAGGGGTCGGCAAAAATGGTCGTCTATATTATCTGTTCACTGTTTTTGCTATATTGGGAGTTATTCTGTGAGTCGAGTGACGTGACTTACAAAATTTCACTTATTATTCCTGACTTCAGGAAATGTTTCAGAGAAGAAACGTTAGTATGAATAACTCCAAAAATCGATCACAGGACATTTGAGTTGAAACTTCTAGCCTAGAGTGGTTTCTGGAGTCGGCACACCGATGTGAAATTTTGCTCATCACGTCACCTGACTCTCAGAATAAGCCCCATTGTCCTGATTATACATCGGATTAAAATGAAAATTTGCACATGGGAGTTTTTTTTTAAAAACGTGTCAAATTTTGACAAGGAATCAGTAGGTTCGTCTTAATATTTTCGATTTTTTTGCAATAATTACGTTGCAAGGCATCATATCGAGACAAAATTTTAAGCCCGAGAGTTTTGCAGGACGAGGAATCGATTCCTGATAACAAACTTTCTATTAGACGACAGAAAAAAGGGTCGTCCACATTTACTGTTAAATGTTTTTGCAATAATTGGTTTTAGTATGCACGAGATCCAGACAAAAATTCATTCACGGGTGTTTGACGAAACGGACAATTTATTTATGAACTAAACTTTTTATCAGACGACAGAAAAGGGGTCGTTAATATATCAGACATAATTTGTTGTTATGCATCCGGAAAAGACAAAAATTCGTACACGGGTGTTCTTTTCGACGGTCAATCAATTTCTTATTTTAAATTTCCGTTTGGTAGACAAGCAAATAGGTCGCTTGCAAATTCTGTTTAGCATTTTAAGCAATTTTTTTGTGAAAATTCGGCTCAATTACCAACCAAATACAAAATTATCAGCTTTAAAGTTAAATGCGAAACGAAGTTCGTACGGGATCAGCTAGTTACTTCATAAAAATTATGTTTTCTGATAGCAATAAAAATTTGAAAAATGTAGCAAAGGTTCACAATGATCGATAACGGAAGGGATGTCCATTGTTAAAAGGACTCATCTCATGAATCTAGAATGGATCGGGAGGACCAACCTGAAGAGTGTTCTGAAGGTTCACTGTATGAGTATAGGTTGGCTCGGGATGACCAACATGAAGAGTGTTTTGAAGGCTCACTCTATGAATATGCATTGGATCGAAAGAACCAGCATGAAGAGTGTTTTAAAGTTCACTTTACGAATATGATTTGGATCAGGAGGAACAACATGCAGTGTTCTGCAAGTGAACTTCATGAGTATGCGTTGGATCGGAAGGACCAACATGAAGAGTGTTCTGAAGGTTCACTCTAAGAATATGCGTTATATCAAGAGGACCAACATGCAAAGTGTTCTGAAGGCTCATTCTATAAATAGGCGTTGGATCGGGAGGACCAACATGAAAAGTATCCTTAAAGTTCGTTTTTTGAGTATGCGTTGGATCAGGAGGACCAACATAAAGAGTACTCTGAAAGCCCACTCTTTGAATATTCGTTGGATCAAGAGGACCAACATGAAGAGCGTTCTGAAGGATCACTCTATGAATATGCATTGCATTAGGAGGACCAACATAAAGAGCGTTCAGAAGGTTCACTCTAAGAATATTCGTTGGATCGGGAGGACCATTATGAAAATTGTTTTGAAAGTTCATTTTTTCAGAATGCGTTGGATCAGGAGGACTAACATGAAGAGTGCTTTGAAGGCACTGTCTATGAATAAGCGATGGATCAGGAGACCCAACATGAAGAGTGTTCTGAAGGCTCACTCTAAGAATATTCGTTGGATCGGGAGGACCAACATAAAGAGTGTTCTGAAGGTTCACTTTACGAATATGCTTTGGATCGGGAGGACCAACTTGAAGAGTCTTCCGAAGGTTCACTCCATAAATATTCGTTGGATCGGGAGGACCAACATGAAGAAAGTTCTGAAGGTTCATTTTATGAGTATACGTTGGATCGCAACGACCAGGGATTATGTTTTGAATGCTGAATCAAATGAAGAGTGTTCTGAAGGTTCACTCTTAGAATATTCGTAGGATCGGGTGGACCAACATGAAGAGTGTTCTGAAGGCTCACTCTAAGAATATTCGTTGGACCGGGAGAACCAACATAAAGAGTGTTCTGAAGGTTCACTTTACGAATATGCTTTGGATCGGGAGGACCAACCTGAAGAGTGTTCTGGAGGCTCACTCTAAGAAAATTGGTTGGGTTGGGAGGACCAATATGCAGAGTGTTCTGCAAAGTCTTCCAAAGGTTCACTCCATAAATATTCGTTGAATCGGGAGGACCAACATTAAGAATAGTCTGAAGGTTCACTTTATGAGTATACGTTGGATCGAAACGACCAGAGATTGTGTTTTGAATGCTCACTCTATGAGTTTGCGTTGGATCGGGAGGACCAACATGAAGAGTGTTCTAAAGGCGCATTCTATGAATATGCGTTGGATCGGAAGGATCGAAACATGAAAAATGTTCTGAAAGTTCATTTTTCGAGTATGCTTTGGATCGGGAGGACCAACATAAAGAGCGTTCTGATGGTTCATTCTACGAATTTGTTTTGGATCAGGAGGACCAACATGAAGAGTGTTCTGGAGGCTCACTCTAAGAAAATTGGTTGGGTCGGGAGGACCAACATGCAGAGTGTTCTGAAGGCTCACTCTATGAATATGCGTTGGATCGGAAGGACCAACATGAAAAATGTTCTGAAAGTTCATTTTTTGAGTATGTGTTGGATCAGGAGGACCAACATAAAGAGCGTTCTGAAGGTTAACTCTAAGAATAATCGTTGGATCGGGAGGACCAACATAAAGAGTGTTCTGAAGGCCCGTTCTATGAATATACGTTAGATCAAGTGGACTAACATGAAGTATTCTGAAGGCTCACTCTAAGAATATTCGTTGGATCGGGTGGACCAACATAAAGAGTGTTCTGAAGGCGCATTCTATGAATATGCGTTGGATCGGGAGGACCAACATGAAAAATGTTCTGAAAGTTCATTTTTTGAGTATGCGTTGGATCAGGAGGACCAACATAAGGAGCGTTGTGAAGGTTAACTCTAAGAATAATCGTTGAATCGGGAGGACCAACATGAACAGTGCTCTGAAGGCCCATTTTATGAATATACGTTAGATCAAGAGGACTAACATGAAGTATTCTGAAGGCTCACACTAAGAATATTCGTTGGATCTGGAGGACCAACATGAAATGTGATCTGAAAGATCATTTTTTGAGTATGCGTTGGATCGGGAGGACCAACATGAAAAGTGTTCTGGAGGTTCACTTTTTGAATACCCGTTGGATCGGGAACACAAAATTGAAGAGTGTTCTGAAGCTTCACTTTACGAATATGCGTAGGATGGGGAGGACCAACATGAAGAGTGTTCTGAAGGCTCACTCTGTGAATATGCGTTAGATCGGGAGGACCAACATGAAGAAATACTAGATTCTGCTGTCACTTCCAAAACGATGCACAATATTTGTATGGCTGAGTCGAATGACGATTCACAGAAAAGCTGTTTAACACGATGTTGGTTTGAACTTCATATTTAAATATTTAAATAAGCATAAAGCTTAAAGAATTTTCTTTTCACAAAACAATTTTTAAATCTGAAAATAAACATGTGAAAATACGATGTTATCTTCAGGGTTGCCTGCCAGCATGCATTTTCCAGTCGCTTTCGAAGATTTTTATCCGCAAGGATGATTTAACTCTGAAGATTTTTAATCATCATTTTTTGGTTGTTTTTTTTTAAGATCAACTTTTGGGATCAATGGTGAACTGCAACTGTTGACACGTATCTCCAATTGATCACAACACAATATAGCAATTTGACTTTGTTGAATCAGCAACATAGAGAAAACTGGCAAAATCAAGTTAAAATAAGTTGTTTAATGAATTAATTTTTTTCATTGTTATCAAAACTGAAGTCAGGAATAAGTTTTTGACAATTTGTTCAGAACATGAAAATTTGACAAAAAGATTCAAAGTTTGAAAGAAGAAAATGATTTTTGGTATAAATCAATCCTTTTATTTTGGATAACCAAGTTTACCCAAGTTCTTTAGGTAAACAATACTCTAATCGAAACATTCGTTAAATTAAAGTTTTAAACCATGGGCAGTTTAATTATTCATTTTAAATGGGTTTAAATGTTGCTGAAATATCATGATGGCTTCTGAAACATGATGTTTATCTTACTAAAAAATCGCATGAAAGTGTTCTAGGGATTTATTTCAGTTTCAAAGTTCAGTTTCCATGTTTGACGTTTGCGGTAGTGCTTCTTCTTCTTTAGGAAGAGTTGAGAAAATCCATAACAAGTCTAAACGAGCAATATTGAAGAGCTCTTTTTGATGAAATTCAGTTTAAGCGCTGTCAGCAGAATTAAGCAAAAATAGTCATTTTGATAAAAAAAAAATTGTTCTAATTTTCCTTCACCAGTATTTTGGTGCATAAAGGCAGATAAATATTTGTTTATTTGTTTGGTCGCATCATATTATTTGTACGAAAATTGTTAAATGTATGAACTCCCTTCTAATTTTTTTTTTGTTTCATACTTACCAAATATTTGAAATATTATCGTCAACATGTAGTACCTGAAATGAGAAAAATTTAATAATGGAGTTAGTTTTCAAATGCTACAGCGAAAATTCAACGATTTTTGATCAAAATTTGAACTGCAAATAGATCTAGGTTTCGAATTACAAGAGATCGTCTTTTGGACAAATGTTATTCATTTATTGTCATTGTATTCCGTCCCAGGACATTACTTGATGAATATAATTCCTAAAATTCACTAGGTCCATGGCAAACGTTCTCTCATTTCTCGGACATCCCACATTCGCCAGATTTAACAAATGTTTTCTGTGGCAACTGACATCTAAGAAATAGTTTATTCACACACATTTCCCATTTTCTCTCTGCAATGTAACTATAATTTATAGAAAACAAACACTAGCATACGTCCCGAAACTACCCTACCAAGAAGCAATGAAATACGAACCCGTTCTGCGGATTCCGGTATTTGCATCTATAGATCTACTTATTTATTTGGTTTTGTTTTTTGTTCGCTTCGAAACCATTCATCGGTACTATTGGCTTGCCGCTGCAGGAAAGTAGCTGCTGTCCGAGAGTGTATTATTTATGGAACCGCTTGTCCATTCATCGCGGTCGGTCCTTTCAGCCAGGAGAGTGGTTTCATTGAGCCGAAAGACCAACACCGACCGGTCGTCCTGCCAAACCAAACAGAAGCGACCTGTTTTCCGTTGGTTCTTCCATCGAATTGGCCCTCCCCTAAAGAAGTTCCGTTCCGTTCTTCGACTGAACCTTCGTCGCTGCAGAGCTAATGAAGAACTTTTCCGCCCAACTCGGAGTGCGTTTACTCGTTAAATCAAGCATTTCCGGTTGCTTCAACCGACTGAAAAATGTTCCGCGGTGACCGGTCGTCGGCCAAGTTACTTCCCCGGGTAAAGTTTGCAATATTCTGGAACATTCCCCGCATCCCTCTTTCTCTTTCTCTCCTTTTGATAAGCCGCTCGACAAAGTTCACCAAACCGAACCGTGCATCGTCGTCGCTCTTCTACCGCTCGGTTTCGGCTCGGTTCTTCGTCGATTTGGTCCTTCGAGCCAGTCAGCAGTACCAATGGGCAACTGTGTGTTTTTGTTCCGACTGTCGGTTGTTCGGTTTTTATCTGTAAAATTTCATGCTGTAGGCAAGGACTACCGGATGGATGGGTTTCCCTGGTTTAGAATAAGAGCGAAATTTGATGGGAAAAGTTCCCGAACGCTTTTTGCTTTGATGGCTACTTGATTCCGAGAGGAAGAACAAAATGATATTGACGTTGGCTTCTGGTAACAACATTATTGGTGAGTTTGATATTAACAAATGCGAACGAATGAAACCATTGTTAAACCCCATCCTCTGAGTCAAAGCTTTTTTTGGAAAATTTTTCTTGTTGGGAAATTGTTTGGCGCGATTCTTTGAACTCTCAGATAGATCGGGCTTCCATATATAGAGTGTTTATGGTGTTAAAGTTTAGACATGATTTTGATATCACCCTGCTCATTTCGGACGAAGTTAAATGCTCTACTGCATGGACTGTAAATCCGTTGAGAAAAAAATTCTCCGGAAAGCGCAAAAAATCGGGCTCAAATGGTGTACTTTTCCCAAGATTTCACTGAATCAATAGGCCAAAATGGAGAAGTTAGCATTGGAGCGGTCTGAAATGAGATTTGAAAAAATGAAGAGTTAAGCAGTCTCTTGGACAAAAAAAAAACTGGGTGGAAATCGGGTCCGGTGGACAAAACTTTGGACCGGAAAGGCATGCGTGCTTACACCAATTAGAAGACGGCTTCGAGATGTGACCAAAAAAGTGAGATTGGGTCTCTCAGCACCGTCCATCGTGCCAAGGTAAGATTGGGTCTAAATGCATGTGAGAAGCAGAAGAAGCCGAGGTGGAGTCAACAACAAGCTGCTTCTGTCATGTTTTATTATAAAGATGGCTTGCAAAAGGACAAGTCCCCATTGATATGAATGACATTGATGAAAGATGGCTTGCAAGTGGACAAGTTCCCATTTATTTTTAAATGAAATTGAATAAAAGATGGCTTGCTAGAGGACAAGTCCCCATTGTTTTTGAGTGTAAATAAATAAAAGATGGCTTGCAAGAGGACTAGTCACCATTGTTTTGAATAAAATTAAATATGGCTTGCAAAAGGACAAGTCCCTATCGTTTTCGAATGAAATGAAATCAAAGATGGCATGGTAGAGGAGAAATCCCTATGGGATTAAACTTGAATTTAAAAAAAATGGCTGGCGAGAGCACAAATTGCCGTTGTTTTTCAGTAAAAATATGTAAAAGATGGCTTGCAAGAGGACAAATCCACATTAATTCTAATTGAATTAAACAAAAGATGGCTCGCAAAAGGACAAGTCCACATTGTTTTGAATAACGTTAAATATAAGATGGCTTGCAAGAGGGGACATTTCAATTGCATTGGTTTTAAATAAAAGCACAGAAAATAGACGTACAAGCTCGAACAAAAAACTGTCAAAGAGTGTGTAAAATTTCAAATGCTTTCACCAAAAAAATACGTTAGAAACTGACTGCAAACAGTGCCATCTATTGCATCGTTCAAGAGTTACAAATCAACTTTAAAGTGCCCAGTTTTCGAAAAGGCGTAATCGTAGCCATAAAACAAAAATTAGTTCGAAAAGGGTGTTGAGATTTTTACACAAGTTTCGTGGGCTAGCTTGTACGTCTGTTCTCTGTGATAAAAGATTGCTTGCTAGAGGACAAGACCCAGTTGTTTTTGAATGAAATTAAATGAAACAAGACATGCAAGAGGACATGTCCTCAATAATTTTGAATGAAATCAAAGAAAGATGGCTTCATGAGGACAAGTCTCCATCGATTTTGAATGAAATAAACTATAAGATGGCCTGCAAGAGGACACATCCCAATTGCATTGTAATTTAATAAAAGATGGCTTGCAACAGGACAAGTCCCCATTGATTTCGAATGAAATGAAATAAAAGATGGCTTTCAAGAGGACAAGTCCTCATCATTTTTAAGTGAAATTAAACAAATGATGGCTTGCAAGAAGACAAGTTCCCATTGTTCGTCAGTGGAATCAAATAAAGGTAGCTTGCAAGAGGACAATTGTTTTCGAATGAAATTAAATAAAAATGGTGTTCAAGCGAACAAGTCCTAATTGTTTTTAGGTGAAATTCAATAAAAGATGGCTTGCAAGAGTATAAGTGCCCATTGTTTTGGAATGAAGTTAATTCAAAGAAGGCTTGCAAGAGGACAAGTCCCTTTTGGATTAAACTTAAATAAAAGATGACTGGCAAGAGGACAATTCTTCAGTGATTTTCAGTTAAATTAAATCAAGGATGGCTTGTGAGAGGACCAGTGCCCATTGTTTTTGAAAGACATTTACTTCACATTTAATGGAAGTCAGTTGGAATAGATGTAGGTATACAATTATACACAAGCTTGCTCGATTTTTTTTTTCATGGAACCCAAATGGTTTCCGGTTATAACAGGAAACGAAAAAACTCACGACACTATGTTTATTGAAAACTGAATCCAATAACCGGTAGAGAGTTTCTAGGCGTTTTTCGGAGCACAACATTCATTGCACCACCACCTACGCGCACAAACGAACTGAAGGAAAAATAAATCTTTGGTGAAATGTTTGCAGTTGGAAAGCATTCCGAGATTTGTGGCTGCATCTTCTCCGAATTTAGAACGCGCTTTTCTAGCAGCCTTTGCCACCCGTTAGGCCCAGAGAAGGCTAGTTGAGGCAGCACAGGGAGTGGGGCTACTACCAGGCGCCTGCAGGTTCGAAAAATTCCGGACATCGAGCCGCGCATTTGTTTCCCGGTTTCCGGTTTCCGGAGGTTTTCGAGGCAAAGCATCCAAGTCCAGTTACATTTCGCACCGGATGCAACAACAACATTTAACCAAGCGGGTATGTTCGTTTGCATGCATTTGCGGTCTTTTACTATGTTGTATGTGGAACAATTCTACTCGGATTAAGTTCCGGATCAAATCTTCCGGAAGCATAGAGCACCAAATTTTCGGTAGTATTTGAGTTATTTTAAACCTATTTTTTTAATCAATTTTTTCGGGTTCCTTTCCTTGAAAAGTGCAATATCCAATTTCGATCGAATAAAGTGCCTCGATGCGAGCAGAAAAATTTGTTGATTCTATCCGAGAGGGGCAAGTCCAGATGGTCCCAGTTTTCCGTGGAATTGGCCTAATTTGAGCCACCCCCGGGAAAAGTTACTCAGCGGATGATGATGATGATGATGATGATGGGCGCTGGAATGCACCGGGAGCTTGCTTGGCCGGACCCGACATTTATGGGCTGGTTCTGTTTGTTGCTGCTAGGGTGGTTTGTGGTTTGCAGTAAAGTTGAAAGTGTTGAAAAGTTTTCCACCCTCCACTGGTTGAGCCCGTCGGTAGCCGATATGTAAGCAACGGGGATCTGAGACTCCATCCCTGAGTCGGGTTTATTGCATCATCAAAGTTAAAGCACTGATTCTTAGAAAAAAAATGGTTCAGGTTTTGGTAAAACAGCCACCTACTGTCGATATTGTAAAAGAAAAAATCGCCATGGAAGTGAGACAGAGGAAAACTCTGTCGGAAAAAAACGCAGCCTCAACAACCGATTTGGTCCGTTCGAGTAGATGACATCGCACGATTTCTATCAAATTTCGGGTGTTATCTTCCAACTGGGTTATCACTTCCCCAAAACCTCTCCGATCCAATTTTACGTGAAAATTCTTTGTCAAATTAAAAGTGTCTAGTTTAGTCTCATAAAGTCTTGCCCAAGTCTTGTCCTATTCTAGTACTAGTCTAGTACTAGAATAGCAATGGTCTAGTCTAGTCAAAGTCTAGTCCTAGACTAGTCCTAGTCTAGTCCTAGTCTAGTCCTAGTCTAGTCCTAGTCTAGTCCTAGTCTAGTCCTAGTCTAGTTCTTGTCTAGTCCTAGTCTAGTCCTAGTCTAGTTCTAGTCTAGTCCTAGTCTAGTCCTAGTCTAATCTTCGTCTAGTCCTAGTCTAGTCCAAGTTTAGCCCTAGTCTAGTCCTAGTCAAGTTCTAGTCTAGTCCTAGTCTAGTCCTAGTCTAGTCCTAGTCTAGTCCTAGTCTAGTCCTAGTCTAGTCCTAGTCTAGTCCTAGTCTAGTCCTAGTCTAGTCCTAGTCTAGTCCTAGTCTAGTCCTAGTCTAGTCCTAGTCTAGTCCTAGTCCAGTCCTAGTCTAGTCCTAGTCCAGTCCTAGTCTAGTCCTAGTCAAGTCCTAGTCTAATCCTAGTCTAGTCCTAGTCTAGACCTAGTCTAGTCCTAGTCTAGTCCTAGTCCAGTCCTAGTCTAGTCCTAGTCTAGTTCTAGTCTAGTCCAAGTCTAGCCCATATCTTGTTCTAGTCTTGTTCTAGTCTAGCCCTAGTCAAATCCAAGTCTAATCTAATCTAGTCCATGACTAGTCCTAGTCTAGTCCTAGTCTAGTCCTAGTCTAGTCCTAGTCTAGTCCTAGTCAAGTCCTAGTCTAATCCTAGTCTAGTCCTAGTCTAGTCCTAGCCTAGTCCTAGTCTAGTCCTAGTCCTAGTCTAGTCTAGTCATAGTCTAGTCATAGTCTTATTCTAGTCTAGTCCTAGAATAGTCCCAGTATATTCCTAGTCTAGTCTAGTCAAAGTCTTATCATAGTCTAATACTAGTCCAGTTCTAGTCCAGTCCTATTGTAGTTTTAATCTAGTCTTAGTCTAGTCCTAGTCAAATCCTAATCTAGTCCAAGTCTAGCCCTAGTGTAGTTCTAGTCTAGTCCTAGTCTAGTCCTAGTCTAGTCCTAGTCTAGTCCTATTCTAGTCCTAGTCTAGTCCTAGTCTAGTCCTAGTCTAGTCCTAGTCTATTCCTAGTCTAGTCCTAGTCTAGTCCTAGTCTAGTCCTAGTCTAGTCCTAGCCTAGTCCTAGCCTAGTCCTAGTCTAGTCCTAGTCTAGTCCTAGTATAATCCTAGTCTAGTCCTAGTCTAGTCCTAGTCTAATCCTAGTCTAGTCCTAGTCTAGTCCTAGCCTTGTCCTAGACTAATCCTAGCCTAGTCCTAGTCTAGTCCTAGTCTAGTCCTAGTCTAGTCCTAGTCTAGTCCTAGTCTAATCCTAGTTTAGTCCTAGTTTAGTCCTAGTCTAGTCCTAGTCTAATCCTAGTCTAGTCCTAGCCTAGTCCTAGTCTAGTCCTAGTCTAATCCTAGTCTAGTCCTAGTTTAATCCTAGTCTAGTCCTTGTCTAGTCCTAGCCTAGTCCTAGCCTAGTCCTAGTCTAGTCCTGGTCTAGTCCTAGTCTAGTCCTAGACTAGTCCTAGTCTAGTCCTAGTCTAGTCCTAGTCTAGTCCTAGTCTTGTCCTAGTCTAGTCCTAGTCTAGTCCTAGTCTAGTCCTACTCTAGTCCTAGTCTAGTCCTAGTCTAGTCCTAGTGTAATCTTAGTCTAGTCCTGGTCTAGTCCTAGTCTAGTCCTAGTCTAGTCCTAGCCTAGTCCTAGTCTAGTCCTAGTCTAGTCCTAGTCTAGTCCTAGTCTAGTCCTACTCTAGTCCTAGTCTAGTCCTAGTCTAGTCCTAGTGTAATCTTAGTCTAGTCCTAGTCTAGTCCTGGTCTAGTCCTAGTCTAGTCCTAGTCTAGTCCTAGCCTAGTCCTAGTCTATCCCTAGTCAAGTCCTAGTCTAGTCCTAGTCTAGTCCTAGTCGGATCCTAGTCTAGCCCTAGTCTAGTTCTAGTCTAGTCCTAGTCGAGTCCTAGTCTAGTCCTAGTCTAGTCCTAGTCTTGTCCTTGTCTAGTCCTAGTCTAGTCCTAGTCTAGTCCTAGTCTAGTCCTAGTCTAGTCCTAGTCTAGTCTTTGTCTAGTCCTACTCTAGTCCTAGTCTATACCCAGTCAAGTCCTAGACTAGTTCTAGTCTAGTCCTAGTCTAGTCCTAGTCTAGTCCTAGTCTAGTCCTAGTCTAGTCCTAGTCTAGTCCTAGTCTAGTCCTAGTCTAGTCCTAGTCTAGTCCTAGTCTAGTCCTAGTCTAGTCCTAGTCTAGTCCTAGTCTAGTCCTAGTCTAGTCCTAGTCTAGTCCTAGTCTAGTCCTAGTCTAGTCCTAGTCTAGTCCTAGTCTAGTCCCAGTCTAGTCCTAGTCTAGTCCCAGTCTAGTTCTAGTCTAGTTCTAGTCTAGTCCCAGTCTAGTCCTAGTCAAGTCCTAGTCTAGTCCCAGTCTAGTCCCAGTCTAGGCCTAGTCTAGTCCTAGTCTAGTCCTAGCCTAGTCCTAGTCTAGTCCTTGACTAGTCCTTGTCTAGTCCTAGTCTAGTCCTAGTCTAGTTCTAGTCTAGTCCTAGTCTAGTCCTAGTCTTGTCCTAGTCTAGTCCTAGTCTAGTCCTAGTCTAGTCATAATCTAGTTCTAGTGTGATCCTAGTCTTGTCCTAGTCTAGTCCAAGTCTGGTCCTAATCTAGTCCTAGTCTAGTCCTAGTCTAGTCCTAGTCTAGTCCTAGTCTAGTCCTAGTCTAGTCCCAGTCTAGTTCTAGACTAGTCCTTGTCTAGACCTAGTCTAGTTCTAGACTAGTACTAGTCTAATCCTAGTCTAGTCCTAGTCTACTCCTAGTATAGTCCTAGTCTAGTCCTAGTCTAGTCCTAGTCTAGTCCTAGTCTAGTCCTAGTCTAGTCCTAGTCTAGTCCTAGTCTAGTCCTAGTCTAGTCCTAGTCTAGTCCTAGTCTAGTCCTAGTCTAGTCCTAGTCTAGTCCTAGTCTAGTCCTAGTCTAGTCCTAGTCTAGTCCTAGTCTAGTCCTAGTCTAGTCCTAGTCTAGTCCTAGTCTAGTCCTAGTCTAGTCCTAGTCTAGTCCTAGTCTAGTCCTAGTCTAGTCCTAGTCTAGTCCTAGTCTAGTCCTAGTCTAGTCCTAGTCTAGTCCTAGTCTAGTCCTAGTCTAGTCCTAGTCTAGTCCTAGTCTAGTCCTAGTCAAGTCCTAGTCTAGTCCTAGTCTAGTCCTAGTCTAGTCCTAGTCTAGTCCTAGTCTAGTCCTAGTCTAGTCCTAGTCTAGTCCTAGTCTAGTCCTAGTCTAGTCCTAGTCTAGTCCTAGTCTAGTCCTAGTCTAGTCCTAGTCTAGTCCTAATTTTTTGTTTTTTGTTTTTTGTTTTTTTGTTTTTTGTTTTTTGTTTTTTGTTTTTTGTTTTTTGTTTTTTGTTTTTTGTTTTTTGTTTTTTGTTTTTTGTTTTTTGTTTTTTGTTTTTTGTTTTTTGTTTTTTGTTTTTTGTTTTTTGTTTTTTGTTTTTTGTTTTTTGTTTTTTGTTTTTTGTTTTTTGTTTTTTGTTTTTTGTTTTTTGTTTTTTGTTTTTTATTTTTTGCTTTTTTGTTTTTTGTTTTTTGTTTTTTGTTTTTTGTTTTTTGTTTTTTGTTTTTTGTTTTTTGTTTTTTGTTTTCTGTTTTTTGTTTTTTGTTTTTTGTTTTTTGTTTTTTGTTTTTTGTTTTTTGTTTTTTGTTTTTTGTTTTTTGT
Source organism: Uranotaenia lowii (assembly GCF_029784155.1). NCBI lineage: Eukaryota > Metazoa > Arthropoda > Insecta > Diptera > Culicidae > Uranotaenia > Uranotaenia lowii. The sequence goes on along the minus strand of NC_073691.1, from coordinate 162,364,419 downwards.
TTTTTGTTTTTTGTTTTTTGTTTTTTGTTTTTTGTTTTTTGTTTTTTGTTTTTTGTTTTTTTGTTTTTTGTTTTTTGTTTTTTTTTGTTTTTTTGTTTTTTGTTTTTTGTTTTTTGTTTTTTGTTTTTAATTGTAATTACACCACAAGAATCGGAATGAAAATTTCTTCCTGATGAATATAAATTTATTGCGAAAAACTTGCGTGAATCAAAATTTAGTGTAAGTTGAATTTAACTGCAAGAAAATCTCAGAAATTGCTTATTAACAGAAAGTTAAAAATCGGTGACTTTTGAAAATTCGTCAAAAATTCTATATGTCGTCTTTTGAAAATCTAAAGATGCGAAAATGTTTCAAATTTTGTCAACTTTTCAATCCTCTTTTTAAAATCTATCTGGTATGACTTAAACAATGTTGGCGGTTCAATGATTGAAAATTATGACTTTTACACCGCTTTTTTACATTTTTCTGATCATGATAAAAACTATAAAAAAAATTCCTTATGTACAACGTATAGCTTCTAACATCAGCATTGGAAACAAAGTGAATTTTTATGTTCGAAACATTTTGATTCACATGACGAGGTTTCAAAAACTTTAGAGAAATATTGGTTTTAAGCGAGGAGTGTCAAATCGATACTTAAGATCTTATAAAGAAGTTTTTTTGTGTGCTGGGCTTTCAGGGTGCGTCCACAAAAAAAGTAATGAAGTTTTTTTTTCCATTAGGATGCACTCGAATAACGTTGCAACCCGCCAAACCATTGACATTCAAGAGCGGATTAGGGTTGAGCAATGATGAATAAATTTAATTGTCAGTGACTCAACGACAAAATGATTTATTTTTTTTTTATTTTTTATTTTTTTTGTAGCGGCCCACCACACTCCCCCACACCAAAAAGCTCATTAGAGCCCCCTGGTAATGGACGCTACTGTTCTCAGCATGTCTGGCAGCAACAAAAATTAATAAAAAACGCGGGCAAAATTTTACTCATGCTGAGAACTGAAATGTTTAAATTTAGTGCGAGGAAATGTAATGATAATACTAAATTAAATACTACATGGATCTCAATGGAAAACAGATTTCCTTTAAAGAGATCCACTATTTGATATTAATACTACTAAGCAAACATTTAATCAAATAAGACATTATAATTTAAATAATTAATAAAAAAAAAAAAAAAAGAACACACAAAGAAACTAAATTGCTACAAAAATGAATTATAAAAGAAGAAAACTGGTCACTGATCGATCGGTTTTTAACGACTCAATTTTTCTTTTAATAGCTGTATTACTTTGATTTTGAACGTGGAACGATTGTTGATGGTTTTTATTTCATTAGGCAAGGCATTGTACTTAGTTGGACCAATAAATGATATTCTTTTTTGACCTAAGGATGTCACGGATCGGCTTCGTTGTAAAAAATCTGACTGGCGAGTGTTATGAGTACGCAATCCCGTTGTAAAATGGATGTTTTGATTACTGAAACTTGTGTGTAAATTGTCGTAGACATATATTACAGTTTGTAAATCGCAAAGATCTTTTAATGGAAGAATGTTATGGGCTCTTAAGGTGTAGAGCTGTTGGGTAGGAAAGAGCAACGGTAGTCTATAAATATTTTTTAAGCATCTATTCTGGAGAGTTTGAAGTTTTTGTAAATTTGACAAGGAAGCTCTTCCCCATATCATAATAAGATAGTTAATATGAGAGTGAATAAACGCAAAGTAAAATTTCAATAAAACATGTTGAGGCACAAAATTTCTCAATTTCCATAGGATACCACAAAGAGGAGAAACTTTTTCCTCATAGAGCTTTCCGTAATGACCCATATTAACAGAGAACGTTACTTGCTATTTATGGAGTGGTGTGGTAAATATCAACAAATCAAATCTTGCCCTTACCAATTCCTGGACCGGTGTGCATTTGGAAAGCTTTCCTCAAAATCCATCGGAATCCATCATCGTTGCCAAGGTCTTTAGGCTAGAGCTCTCTAAGCTAGGGCTAGGCTAGGGCTTTCTTACCGACTGAATTGTTTCTAATGTACCTACTAGGCTTCCATGGAAGATAAGTTCGGACTAATAAATCAGCCGAGGACTTTCTACTATCCCATAAACAGCACTCGAACTTCGCCGCCCGCTACCCTCACTACGTGCCCTGCCCTGGTACCGTGCCAGGAGGATTTGTTTGCTTACGCGACTACAAACGCTCCTTTACCCGACTCCAGTCAACAAATGGAGAATTAATCTGCTACCAAACACTTTTGCCGGAGCCAGATTACAGGCCGGGTAAAGGACAACGGGAGGACTGTTTAACTAGTCCGATTATACATACACAAACTAGTCCTTCGGAGCGCATACATTCGTCGGGCCACCCAGCAGGGCAGAACACAATGGACTTACAATATAGTAGGTACACAAACACACGAAATCCCCTGCCTTCAGAAATCTCTGTGGACCTCAAGCGAGCGACGTTTCCGAGAAGTGCTTTCGTTGTCCGCATTAGCACCTACTTTGTACTATGGCGGAAACTCCGGCCTCATAGAGGACACATTAATTATGGGCCTGCCGGAAACCGCCCCAGTGTGTGTTGCACGGAAAATCTTCACACCGGTTGCGCTTGTCGTGTTGGTCCCCTCTTAGAGATTTGAAGCAGGAAACAGACACACAAACACGCTCACTTCGAAACCATCGTTCCGTATGGCTGCCGCCTTGGAGCCGGCCACAGCATCCAGATAACGAAGTGCTAATTAATTAGCCGTTATTATCACCGCAGATGTTGGATGTTCACCGATCGCTGGGTTTGCACCGGCAAATATGCGTGCAGCATAACGTTTATGAATCTGGTGTTTCTGATGGTTTCTGACGCTAGGTTACAAACGACAAACACTACACCGTCTACTCACCGCAACTATTAAGGATTCTGGAGAACTTATTAACATACGCCCATATAAAATAGTCGGAGGGGGTTAAAATCCGGACTGCTCGGAGGCCAAAGATCCTTCGGCCAAAACCGTCGTCATATTCTCCTTCAATCAGGTTTGGGTTCGGTTCGAGGTATGGCAAGGGGCTCCGTTGTTACCGATCGTGGTTACAATATTTAGTTTTGTTGTGATATCAAAATCAAATTTTTTTTTTTGTTTCGATTATAGTCGTTTTACCATCTTTATGGCATTCGCGACTTTATCAACGTTGCAGTTGGCGGATCGTTATTGAAAAACTATCCGGTACAACTGTGTTCGATGTTTACTCTTGGGCTCGAACTCGCGGACATCGGCTCAGGAGACAACAGACTTGCCAACTGAGCTATATCACAAGCCCATCAAAATCAAATGAAATACTATTTTGTATCGGAAACTGATAATCATATTCATTCTCGTCAAGCCAAGTCAGGTTACAATAGTGATTGATATGTCGGATTATCCATCCGTTATATTGGCAACCTTCCCCAATGATTTCCTATCTGTTCACCTGGCAACAATTCCAATGAACACTACGAATTCACTCTTCGTCAATTCTAGAACAATAGCGAAATGACGTTCTCTTTCACTTGCAACTCGCTGTTATTGTTTACATTTGCCACGCGGTTCGTTAGTCTACAATAATCGCCGCGAGATAAAGTTCGGTCGTCGCGAGTGAGCTTCAACAGGTGTTTAGTTTATTTTAGTAATCGAATCCATTCCAGAATATTATCAGTTTTAATATTAAATGATTGTTAATTTGTATAGGCTCATTTTTTTCTATTCAGTTGGATACATTGTAAAATAAGTTATGTTTTCAGTTGGAAGGCGCTTGATATAGCAGTAGCACCTCTATTGGGTATTGTAACGCAAGATAACCTGTCCGGAGTATTACAGAGCGTGATGTCCTGTAATGCACCACAGCTGGACCGGTTACGTGATGTTTGCTTTTCGTAAGAGAATTCAACACCCAACAGATCTGAGAGCGGAAACGAGAAGGAGAAGGCCGACGCACCAATGGGCCGGCCTCTTATCCCGTTGATCCGCTTTGCGCGCTTTATTTTATCCGTCAACTAACCATCCGCCACCCAAGAGTCGTGACAGTTGAGACCTTGGTGGCTGTAATCTAGTTAAGTGCAATTTGCTAAAGGCACCGTAGCCATATAAGTGCCTAGTGCGTCCCAAAAGGGTCGAAAAGCCATCCGTCAACATACGGCTGAAGACACCGGCCGTCCGTCAACATACGGCCAAGGACCAACCGTGAAAACCACGGTTTTCATCCACCGTCTCCCTCTCGGAAGAAGGCCTGGGTCGACGCAAGTCTAGCGCGTCTAGCTGGCCATTCTAAGGGAATCCGAGGCCGAGAAAGGAGCCCTGATAACACGCCAGGTTGTTGGTAACCCCGACGAAACTCCAGGATCCAGACCCGTGGTACCAGGGCAGCGAGTTCCAGCAGGTACTCGGCAGCACCGACGGGTCCAGAAGCAGCAAGCAGGGAGTTAGAAAGTGTGTTTTTTTTTTCAAATAAAGTGTTTCCTAGCTACGACGAGCCGACAGAGCTGGTCCACTGGCTTACCTGATGTCCTCACTCACACCTTTTCAACTCTTTATGGTCTCTCATTGGTCAATATCACTCAATTCCCAACTAATTTTTAGCCATCTGAATGCACTGCTGGTTGAGAAAGTACATGGCGATGATTTTCTCACTTGAAGCCCACGCGGGAGTAAAATTACAAACATGGCGGACTTTCGATCCTTTCCGATTTAAACAGACTTCAGATGATATTTTATGCGATCTTTTCAGTTGAATTGAATTGCGATTCGTAGCACCATTGTAAACGACTTAACTTATCATTTCTCAATTTTTTCTCCTGCGCAGGCTTCAAGGGAGATAATTTTTTGTCTTGTTCTCTCTACAATCAGCCGTGCTACTATAAGTATAAAAATCAGATGGAAGTTGAATAACATTGACCAGTGATGGAGCCGGGCAATATTGTCGCTGGAGAAAGTAGCCTTCACGGATATTGGTTGTCCTTCATGGCGAACTTTTTGTTGCAAACATTGAAAATGAATTGATAAAAAAAGAACAAAGTACTCCAAAACATGTACAAACGATAACCATTTTTAATTTTCAGATAAAAGGCCGGAATGGGTATTGAATATTTTTTCAAGGTAACTCATATGAAGACCTTTCACTGAAAATTAACAGAACACAATCATCTGTATGGGTTTATTTTCAATCATCATTTAAAAAAAAGGTCATTTTTTAGTGCCTACGTTACTCGGATATTCCGCGATAATGCAGTAAATCTGGTGATAAGAAGTCGTACTGTATTTCGAGTCGTTTGAGGAGAGATCAGGCCTCGAATCTCCCAAAGGAGAGGCTCGTGTGTTCAACTCCGACCCGAGTCCTCACGATGAAAGGTCAGATCTCGACTCGTAAGAGGAGAAATCAGGCTTTGAGTCAATAGGTGGAGGGATATTATGTACGTATTTACCTCGAGTCGTCACGAGGAGAAGTCAGATCAGGTTTGTGGGGCAATCTCGAGTCATTAAGAGGAATTTTAGGTTATCGCGAGTGAGATGTTTATTTGTTAGGATTAATTGGTCTCAGTGTGTATACAGATCCCGGCAACGTTACACGATTTGTCTATGTATCGTGTGACCAACATCTTTTAAATATGTGCTCGTGAATCTCGTTTTTAAGCTTTTTTTCCTTAGATTTAAGCTTTTTTAGCCTTGAGAGCATGGGAGATGAATGCTTAAACCTGAGGAAAAAAGCTTAAATCTTGCAAAAAAGGGGAATTCTGAGAAATGTGCTCCACACGGTTTGAATAAAATTGCCGGGATGTGTATGTATATCGACATTTAAATTCGAACACTCCTCGATATGTCAAGATATATCGACTATCCGACAGTTCGACTCACACGGGCTCCCGGACCATCTGCAATGTTCATGTTCGCGTGCAACAAAAGCAGTCCAGTAAGTCCTCCTCTACAGGACAATCAGAGATTTCCGCTGGTAGTCGAAATGCCAATTTTCACAGTGGAAGTCCTTCCAGGATTTTGTTTTCTTAATTGAAATATCTTCTAAATGCATGAAAGCTCTAGTTTTGAGGAAATCTCCGGTTGCTCCTACAGACAAATTTCAACGAGTGCTTTTTTTTTTCAAAGTTATCTGTGAATCTTATGAAAAGTTATTTAAAAATGGATAAGAACGCTCGCCGAGGACTTCGGACCAGTTGAAGACTTCTCGGTCAAGCTAAGGTCCTGTTGAAGACTTTGGTCCAGTTGAGTACTTCGGTACATTTAAAGACTTCGGTCCAGATGAGGTCTTCAGTCAAGTTGAAGACTTTGGTTCAGTTGAGTACTTTGGTCCAGTTGAGAATTTTGGTCCAGTTGAGGACTTCGGTCCAGTCGAGGTCTTCAGTCCAAATGATGACTACGGTCCAGTCAAGGCATAGTTGTCAGTCGAGGACTTCGGTCAACTTGAAGACTTCTCGGCCCAGTTGAGGACTTCGGTCCAGTTGATGACTTCAGTCCAGTTAATGATTTCGGTCAAGTAGATGACTTCGGTCCAGTCAAGGCATAGTTGCCAGTCGAGGACTTCGGTACAGTTGATGACTTCGGTCCAGTCGAGGATTTCGGTCCAGTTGATGACTTCGGTCTAGTCAAGGCATAGTTGCCAGTCGAGAACTTCGGTACAGTTGAGGACTACGGTCCAGTTAAGGATTTCGGTCCAGTTGAGGACTTTGATACAGTTGAGAACTTTGGTCCAGTTTAGAACTTTGGTCCAGACTGAGTTGAGTTGAGAACTTTGGTCCAGTTGAGGACTTCGGTCCTGTCGGGGTCTTCAGTCCAAATGATGACCTTGGTCCAGTCAAGGCATCATTGCCAGTCTAGGACTTCGGTCCAGTGGAGACTTCTCGGTACAGTTGAGGAATTCAGTCCAGTTGAGGACTTTGGTCCAGTTAAGGACTTCGGTCCAGTTGATGACTTCGGTCCAGTCAAGGCATAGTTGCCAGTCAAGGACTTCGGTCCAGTTGATGACTTCGGTCCAGTTAAGGCATAGTTGCCAGTCGAGGACTTCGGTCCAGTTGAAGACTCCTCGGTCCAGCTAAGGTCCAGTTGAAGACTTTGGACCAGCTGAGGACTTTGGTCCAGTTGAAACCTCGGTACAGTTAAAGACTTCGGTCCAGTTGAGGTCTTCAGTCCAGTTGATGACTTTGTTCCAGTCTAGGTATAATTGCCAGTCGAAGACTTCAGTCCAGTTGAGGACTTCGGTCCAGTTGAGAATTTCAGTCCAGTTGAAGACATTGGTCCAGTTGACATCTTTGGTCCAGTTGAAGACTTTGGTCCAGTCGAGGTCTTTAGTCTAAATGATGACTTCGGTCCAGTCAAGGCATAGTTGCCAGTCAAGGCCTTCGGTCCAGTTGATGACTTCGGTCCAGTTAAGGATTTCGGTCAAGTAGATGACTTCGGTCCAGTCAAGGCATAGTTGCCAGTCGAGGACTTCGGTACAGTTGATGACTTCGGTCCAGTCGAGGATTTCGGTCCAGTTGATGACCTCGGTCCAGTCAAGGCATAGTTGCCAGTCGAGAACTTCGGTACAGTTGAGGACTTCTCGGTCCAGTTGAGGACTTCGATTCAGTTAAGGATTTCGGTCCAGTTGAGGACTTTGATGCAGTTGAGAACTTTGGTCCAGTTTAGAACTTTGGTCCAGACTGAGTTGAAATGAGAACTTTGGTCCAGTTGAGGACTTCGGTTCAGTTGGGGTCTTCAGTCCAAATGATGACTTCGGTCCAGTTAAGGCATAATTGCCAGTCTAGGACTTCGGTCCAGTGGAGAATTCGGTCTCGTTGAGAATTTTAGTCCAGTTGAGGACTTTGGTCTAGTTGAGGACTTCGGTTCAGTCGAGATCTTCAGTCCAAATGATGACTTCGGTCCAGTCAAGGCATAGTTGCCAGTCAAAGACTTCGGTCCAGTTGAAGACTTCTCGGTCCAGCTAAGGTCCAGTTGAAGACTTTGGACCAGTTGAGGACTTTGGTCCAGTTGAGGACCTCGGTATAGTTAAAGACTTCGGTCCAGTTGAGGTCTTCAGTCCAGTTGATGACTTTGGTCCAGTCAAGGTATCATTGCCAGTCGAGGACTTCGGTTCAGTTGAGGACTTCGGTACAGTTGAGGATTTCAGTTCAGTTGAAGACTTCTCGGTCCAGCTAAGGTCCAGTTGAAGACTTTGGACCAGTTGAGGACTTCGGTCCAGTTGAGGACCTCGGTATAGTTAAAGACTTCGGTCCAGTTGAGGTCTTCAGTCCACTTGATGACTATGGTCCAGTCAAGGTATCATTGCCAGTCGAGGACTTCGGTTCAGTTGAGGACTTCGGTCCAGTTGAGGATTTCAGTCCAGTTGAAGACATTGGTCCAGTTGATAACTTCGGTCCAGTTGAGGACTTTGGTCCAGTCGAGGTCTTCAGTCCAAATGATGATTTCGGTCCAGTCAAGGCATAGTTGTCAGTCAAGGACTTCGGTCCAGTTAAGGCATAGTTGCCATTCGAGGACTTCGGTCCAATTGAAGACTTCTCGGTTCAGCTAAGGTCCAGTTGAAGACTTCGGTCCAGTTGAGGACTTTGGTCCAGTTGAGAACCTCGGTACAGTTAAAGACTTCGATCCAGTTGAGGTCTTCAGTCCAGTTGATGACTTTGGTCCAGTCAAGGTATAATTGCCAGTCGAGGACTCCGGTCCAGTTGAAGACATTGGTCCAGTTAGTTGATAACTTTGGTCCAGTTGATAACTTTGGTCCAGTAGAAGTCTTTAGTCTAAATGATGACTTCGGTCCAGTCAAGGCATAGTTGCCAGTTGAGGACTTCGGTCCAGTTGAGGACTTCTCGGTCTAGTTGAGGACTTTGATGCAGTTGAGAACTTTGGCCCAATTGAGGACTTTGGTCCAGTTGAGGACTTCGGTCCAGTTGAGGTCTTAAGTCCAGTTGATGACTTTATTCCAGTTGAGGACTGTGGTCGTCCAGTTGAGGACTTTGGTTGAGTTGAGGACTTTGGTTCAGCTGAGAAATTCGGTCCAGTTGAGAACTTCGGTCAAGTTGAGGTCTTCAGTCCAGTTGATGACTTTTTTTTTTTTTTTTTTTTTTTTTTTACTTCGGTACAGGTTACGATTTCGGTCCAGTTGAAGACTTTGGTACAATTAATATTATCAAGGATAGCGTGTAGATAATGTATGTTTAATACCCTAATTGGAGTTTTTTTGTTCAATATCATCGCCTTACGAATGTTCCCTGTTTGAGCGCCGTCATCATCGTTGCCCACATTCGCTGCACCTCTTCTACTCCCACAATTCTTCAAATCACAATTTGACAACATCCTTCAGACTTGTGTCGTTGCGTTGCCATAACGGAATGACTGGTGCCATAAATCAAACTGCGTGCCGCACATACAACAACGTGCAGCTTTGGGTTGCCGGTCTGCATCCGGGCACGATTCTAACCAGAACCAAGCTGACGTGGAGGATGGAACCGGAAACGGAAGCAACTTCGAGGCAGGGATGGCACAACATTCACTTTCCCATCATCCCCCTTTCTCGCTGCAGATGCTGCAGTTTGCGTTTCCGCTTCCAGGCAAACAAAGGCACCACCAGATAAGCAGCAGCAGCAGCAGCAGCAAAGATAATGATCGTTGTTTCCCCACGATAAGAAAATTTATGGCACGTAATAAGCGGCTCGTTCCATTTTGTGCTTAGGGCCGCCCCTCCTTAAAGGGGAGGATTCTAACTTTTGCTTTTGATTCACGTGTGTGCCCCTTGCTTAGGACGACGAGGGATGTGGGCGTTTTTTTCTTGGGTTTTTTTTACCTTGAATTTGTTGGTCCTGTGAAAAGTATTGCATTCCATGAATAAATTTCGAGCCGAACAGGCAAAGCTCGCTTTTTAAAAAGTAACAAATCAATGCCACTTTTGTCGATTTTTTTTTATTTTTTGTTTTTCCTTTCCATCGTGCAATAATTAACTGGGAACCAGCGTAAGGGGGTTTATCCACCCTTTCGAGTGCTACAACCAACGTAAGAATATCGGTAACTTTAACAAGCGATGTTGATGGTGATGACGCCGCCGATGATAGCGGTTCCCGGAAGTAAAACTTTAAGAAGCAGTGAAATTGCCCTCCAGGTAGGACCCGGTGTGCTGGCTTTAGTCTTTCTCTCCGGCCGGAAAAGTCACCTTCCCGTGGAAGATGATGACGCCAGAAGTTGGCTGAGTTTTCTTTCGCCTGCGTCTTTCCCGGTTCTTGGGGAAATGAAAGTATTAATTCAGTTTAAGCACTCTTGTATGCTGACGTTCGTGAGTTGTCAGCAACTTTCGGTTTATTTGCGTTACATGCTGGCAGCAAAAAGTGTAAGTTATGATCATTCGTGTTTTTTACGACAGTGTTGATGCTAGCGATTGATTGATAGAAAACTGTTCTTGCAGCAGTTTCGTGCCGGAAAAAATTATCACCAAGTGCACCGTAGTCTAAAATTTTAAGAATGTCAGACATACCCTAGGAACCAAAAGTCACAACAAATAGGTACAACAAAATTTACCCTATCATTGATCTGAAGAAAGTTCTGTGCAGCTCGAGGCTAAAATTCTTATTGAAACTATCGAGTTCCAAAACAAGTCTAAATGACCTTCTATTTAGTTCCAGCAGCCTTTTTCAGAATCAGATATCAGATTCAGATTTCAGATTCAGATTTCAGATTCAGATTTCAGATTCAGATTTCAGATTCAGATTTCAGATATCAGATTCAGATTTCAGATTCAGATTTCAGATTCAGATTTCAGATTCAGATTTCAGATTCAGATTTCAGATTCAGATTCAGATTTCAGATTCAGATTTCAGATTCAGATTTCAGATTCAGATTTAAGATTCAGATTTCAGATTCAGATTTCAGATTCAGATTTCAGATTCAGATTTCAGATTCAGATTTCAGATTCAGATTTCAGATTCAGATTTCAGATTCAGATTTCAGATTCAGATTTCAGATTCAGATTTCAGATTCAGATTTCAGATTCAGATTTCAGATTCAGATTTCAGATTCAGATTTCAGATTCAGATTTCAGATTCAGATTTCAGATTCAGATTTCAGATTCAGATTTCAGATTCAGATTTCAGATTCAGATTTCAGATTCAGATTTCAGATTCAGATTTCAGATTCAGATTTCAGATTTCAGATTCAGATTTCAGATTCAGATTTCAGATTCAGATTTCAGATTCAGATTTCAGATTCAGATTTCAGATTCAGATTTCAGATTCAGATTTCAGATTCAGATTTCAGATTCAGATTTCAGATTCAGATTTCAGATTCAGATTTCAGATTCAGATTTCAGATTCAGATTTCAGATTCAGATTTCAGATTCAGATTTCAGATTCAGATTTCAGATTCAGATTTCAGATTCAGATTTCAGATTCAGATTTCAGATTCAGATTTCAGATTCAGATTTCAGATTCAGATTTCAGATTCAGATTTCAGATTCAGATTTCAGATTCAGATTTCAGATTCAGATTTCAGATTCAGATTTCAGATTCAGATTTCAGATTCAGATTTCAGATTCAGATTTCAGATTCAGATTTCAGATTCAGATTTCAGAGTCAGATTTCAGAGTCAGATTTCAGATTCAGATTTCAGATTCAGATTTCAGATTCAGATTTCAGATTCAGATTTCAGATTCAGATTTCAGATTCAGATTTCAGATTCAGATTTCAGATTCAGATTTCAGATTCAGATTTCAGATTCAGATTTCAGATTCAGATTTCAGATTCAGATTTCAGATTCAGATTTCAGATTCAGATTTCAGATTCAGATTTCAGATTCAGATTTCAGATTCAGATTTCAGATTCAGATTTCAGATTCAGATTTCAGATTCAGATTTCAGATTCAGATTTCAGATTCAGATTTCAGATTCAGATTTCAGATTCAGATTTCAGATTCAGATTTCAGATTCAGATTTCAGATTCAGATTTCAGATTCAGATTTCAGATTCAGATTTCAGATTCAGATTTCAGATTCAGATTTCAGATTCAGATTTCAGATTCAGATTTCAGATTCAGATTTCAGATTCAGATTTCAGATTCAGATTCAGATTTCAGATTCAGATTTCAGATTCAGATTTCAGATTTCAGATTCAGATTTCAGATTCAGATTTCAGATTCAGATTTAAGATTCAGATTTCAGATTCAGATTTCAGATTCAGATTTCAGATTCAGATTTCAGATTCAGATTTCAGATTCAGATTTCAGATTCAGATTTCAGATTCAGATTTCAGATTCAGATTTCAGATTCAGATTTCAGATTCAGATTTCAGATTCAGATTTCAGATTCAGATTTCAGATTCAGATTTCAGATTCAGATTTTAGATTCAGATTTCAGATTCAGATTTCAGATTCAGATTTCAGATTCAGATTTCAGATTCAGATTTCAGATTCAGATTTCAGATTCAGATTTCAGATTCAGATTTCAGATTCAGATTTCAGATTCAGATTTCAGATTCAGATTTCAGATTCAGATTTCAGATTCAGATTTCAGATTCAGATTTCAGATTCAGATTTCAGATTCAGATTCCAGATTCAGATTTCAGATTCAGATTTTAGATTCAGATTTCAGATTCAGATTTCAGATTCAGATTTCAGATTCAGATTTCAGATTCAGATTTCAGATTCAGATTTCAGATTCAGATTTCAGATTCAGATTTCAGATTCAGATTTCAGATTCAGATTTCAGATTCAGATTTCAGATTCAGATTTCAGATTCAGATTTCAGATTCAGATTTCAGATTCAGATTTCAGATTCAGATTTCAGATTCAGATTTCAGATTCAGATTTCAGATTCAGATTTCAGATTCAGATTTCAGATTCAGATTTCAGATTCAGATTTCAGATTCAGATTTCAGATTCAGATTTTAGATTCAGATTCAGATTTCAGATTCAGATTTCAGATTCAGATTTCAGATTCAGTTTTCAGATTCAGATTTCAGATTCAGATTTCAGATTCAGATTTCAGATTCAGATTTCAGATTCAGATTTCAGATTCAGATTTCAGATTCAAGTTTCAGATTCAGTTCAAATGTCAAATTTGGTATGATCAATCCTTCTTTCTGTTAACGTTAAGTTAATGATTTTTTTTCCATTATAGATGTTCTTTCTTGGTGAAATATTTCTTATTTAGATTAAATTCAAATTTATATCCTATTTTGTTCTGAGATCTTATTCTGAAACTTCACAGGGCAGTAAACCACATCAAAGAATGAAATGCTCTGGAGTTTTCAGCAAATAATTTTATTTACCAAACTATACGTTTTGAACCAGTAGAGATTTGTATCAGGATGAAAACTAAACATTCAATCAAGATAAACGAATGGGAGCGTGAAATTTCATTCGTTCTGATAAAAAAAAAATGGTATAGACTGAGAAAAAATAAACAGAAGAATAGTTGCCACTCGCCCAAACAGCTACAACTCATCGTGCCCCCCTCTGGTATGACCGGAAGCAATCATAACTCACAAGCTTAGCGTTTCACATTGCTCGAGCTCAAAGAAAAAAATGCTCTGCAATCCTTCTTGAAAATCTAGAGAAATTGCTCCATGTTTGTTTACTTTCTATCGGAAGGTTTGGATGTGGTGCCGATTCTTCTGTACAGCACAATAGTCCCTATTTGCCAGAAGCTGGACCAGGGCCAGGAGCTTCTATTACGGGCAAAGCTAGGATAGAAGTGCATATTTTTACACTTGCTTGAATCATTTACAAGCTCAACAACGAAAACAACCACAAAAAATAGTAAGGTGGAATACATACGTTCACATCTAGTTCGGTTAGAAAGCTGGAGAAATATCGTTTTTCTGTTTGGAATCTGGTTTTTTTTCCATCTTCTGTTTGAACGCTGTTGCCACAATCTTGTCTGTCTTGGGAGGGTTCTCGCACACTGAGAAAAAAGCTCAATAACACAGACTACCCGGCAGGGGCACTTGACTTTGATTTTTGGCTTGAAACTGTCAAGTGGTACACATTATCGACGGCAGAGTGCACTTTGATCGCTGTTGAAGTAGTGTTTCCGACAGGGTATTTTTCAGTCAAATTTTTCGAACAAAACGTCGTTGTCGAACAAATCTGGTCCAAAGAGATTTCCTTGGGGCACTTTAACAAATCAGTGGTAAATTTTGAATAAGGCGAATGCGCCAAATGTAAACATATGCTGCTATTAGCTGAGTGAGTGAGTTCGGAGATCCACATTTTGAGTGTACAATGTTAAATTAAAGATATCTGGTTTTCGAGAAATAAAGTAAACATAATAAAATTTTTGCAGGAAGCTTATGGAGCTGTCAAGTGATGTTGGTGCATACGCCGTATTCAAAGTTCGATACCGGAATGTTTCCATAACATCATTTGATCCCCGATTCATACAACTTTTGCTTACAATCCACCGCCCACTTGGGGTAAAAACGAATGTGCTCGTGTGATTTTGCATCTTGCTGAATTGTAAATTCATTCCGTAAATGTATTTCCCCGGGTTCCGAAAACCCTGATGCCAGAACAGCCAGACGTTAGAATTTACTGCTTTCTCCCATCGCCCGCAAAACTAGGGATGGGGGGTTTCCCAGCTTAGATGTGGTCAATGGTTTGCCTCTGCTTTCACGAATGCATCTTTCCATCTGGAAATGGGAGCAGTGTGAGAAATGTTTGGGATGTGGTTTATTCTCAATTGATTAAATTTGTTCTTCTAGCGTAAAAATACGAGTGGCAGCATTTTGAGGAAAAATGTTGGAAATCTTCCTCCTGGAGAAAACTATTTTCGGTGATAAACAGAAACAGTTTTCACTTGTGGCAATTTATTTTCCCAACTTCTTTTAAACCTAAATGTTTCATTTAAAAAATGTCTTCCAAGCTCTCATCGCATTCATGGTCAAATATATACATACATATCTTTCAAAAAAGATTCATCTTTTCGATTTCGCTTGTCAGATTGCATCTGCTAGCTGCCGGTAAGTGTAAAGCTCATTCATAATCCAGTGTCGGCACTGGTGCTGCTCGGAAATTGCAGGGACCTGATGCCGTGCATCAACACTGGTACAAACCGAAGTGTCGTTCCCATCAAACCAGATTCGCACCCGGGAACGAACCAAAAGAAGAGGAAGAAGAAAAAACAACCGGGAAGAACGCCCGGTTAAACTATTTTTCGGATCAACCTGGCACCGAAGAACGGATCGAGGCAGCAGGTTCAACAAACTTCCCGTTGGACTCCTAGGTATTAGCATTCGTTGAATTTTAATGAGCTGCCCCCTAGGATGGCCTTCAAGTTGTTGCTCGAAATTTTGTGCTGTATCCGGAGCACCTGCTTGGCTGAACCGGAAGAAGAGGGTTCGGTGTTTTACAGATGGGTAACTGCTTGCCGGATTCGACCAAAAGAGGTCAGCAGTCTATGGCCTTGCTTTTTTTGCATTCTGGTGAGAATTTACAAATTTTTACTCAATGAAAAAAAAAATCAAAATAAATTAATTGCACTGCATAATGATGCAAAAACTTTTAACCAGTGCTATTTGGTAACAGATGGCGCCACCACCGACATTTTTTACGGATACTTGCTCGCGTACAAAGTTAAGAATGGTAAAAAATAACCTCCAAAAAATCAGTGCAAGAAACAAGTAGCAAGCAGACGAACATGGTTGTGTTAAGGTTAATTTTCATGAGTCCCGAATTGTGCCATGAATCGAAGTAAAAGTAAATTCATCCTAATTTTCAATTCCAAAAATATTAAGCTAGTAAGGGCAGCGGGTTCACAATTTCGAGCGAGTTGAGAGGACAGCCTAGAACATCGATTGAAATTTCAAACGAGTTGAGGGGACAGCCTGGACAAATCGATATAAATTTTTAAGCTAGTTACGAGGACATCTTGAAATTAAAAAGTGAGTTGAAAGGACAGCCCAAACAAATCGATATAAATCGCATGCGAGTTGGGAGGACAGCTTGACATTGAATGGTGAGTTGAGAGCACAGCTTGAAATCAAAAAGCGAGTTGAGAAGACAGCCTGAAAAATCGATAGAAATTTAAAGCGAGTTTACAAGGCAGCTTGAACATGGCAGCCTTAAAATCGCAGTTTGAATTCGATAGGCGAATGGAGAGGACAGCCTGAACAAATCGAGAGACTTTTCAAGCAAATCGAGAGGACAGTTTGAAATTGAAACGCTTTTTAAAGGACAGTCGGAAATATCGATAGAAATTTCAAGCGTGCTGAGAGAACAGTTTGAAATTGAAAGGCGAGTTGAGAGAACAGCCTGAATAAATCGAGAGACATTTCAAGCTGATCAAGAAGGCAACTAGAAATCGAAAGGTGGAATGATAGGATAGCCTGATCAAATCGAGAGACATTTCAAGCAAATCGAGAAGACAGTTTGAAATTGAAACGGTTTTTGAAAGGACAACCGGAAACATCGATAGAAATTTCAAGCTTGCTGAGCAGACAGTTTAAGATTGAAAGGCGAGATGAGAGGACAGCCTGAAAAATCAATAGAAAATTCAAGCGAGTTGAGAGGACAGCCGGAAAAATTGAAAGAAATTTCAAGCGAGTTGAGAGGATAGCTTGAAATTTAATGGCGACTGGAAAAGACTGTCCTAAAAATCGAAAAAAAAATCAAGCGTGTTGAGAGGAAAGCTTGAAATCGAAAGGCAAGTTGAGAGGACAACCTGATCGTATCGATAGAAATTTCATGCGAGTTGAGAGAGCAGATTGAAATTTAAAGGCGGGTTGTGAGGACAACCTGAATAAGTCGCTAGAAATTTCAAGCGAGTTGAGATGACAGCATGAAATTTCAAGGTGAGATGAGAGGACAGCCTGAAAAATCAATAGTAAATTCAAACATTCTGAGAGGACAGCTTGAAAGTGAAAAACGAAATAAGGGGACAACCTGTACAAATCCATCAAATTTCAAGCGAGTTGAGAGGACAGCTTGAAATCGAAAGCTAGTTGAAAGGGCAGCCTGAGAATCATCAAAAATTTCAAGCGAGTCGTCACCGCTAGACTATATTTTCCTACAGAATGATCTGAACGCTGTTACGAGATGGTGCATGACAAACGGTATGCTGGTGAATGTTGAAAAATGTAAAATAGTGAGTTTTTCAAGATCACGCAACTTACTTCGTTATGAATACTCTATGAGCAACCATTCCCTCGAAAGGATTGAAACAATCAAGGACCTGGGAGTTACATTTGATAGTCGGTTGAGATTTCACACGCACATTACTACCATAACTGCAAAGGCTTATGCAATGCTTGGTTTCCTTCGTCGAAATACAACTCATTTCAACGATGTATACACCCACAAAACGCTGTATTGCTCGATTGTCAGAAGCATTCTGGAGTACGCAGCTCCTGTTTGGGCCCCGTACCAATCGACACTAAGTCAATCCATTGAAGGTGTTCAACGAGCCTTTATCCGCTTCGCTCTTCGGAAACTTAGATGGAATCCTGATATCACTACTCCATACGAACATCGCTGCAACCTTATACATTTGGATACGCTTGCCCGAAGAAGAAAATTTTTACAGTGTTTGTTCACATTCGACATATTGAGCGGGAACATCGACAATAGCGAACTCCTACAAACTGTTAGTTTGTCCGCCCCTACACGGTCACTCCGGCATCAGCAGTTCCTCTGGATTCCCGGTCATCGGACTACTTATGGTTTCTACAACCCTTTGGACACGTGCAACCGCTACTTCAATCAATGTGCTAGCATCTTCGATTTTGGAATCTCAAAACAGGTGTACAAAAATAGATTAAGGCAACTATCATTATAATTAGTCTGTGCGAAACATTTGTTCTCGAAGAAAATAAATAAATAAATAAGAGACAGCTTGAAATCGAAAAGCGAGTTGAGAGGACTGCCTGAAAAATCGAACAAAATTCAAGCGACTTGAGAGAACAACTTGAAATCGATAGGCGAGTTGAGAGGACAGCCTTAACAAATCGAGAGAAACTTCAAGCAAATCGAGAGAACAGTTTGAAATTGAAACGCTTTTGAGAGGACAGCCGGAAATATCGATAGAAATTTCAAGCATGTCATATCAGCATTTGAAAATGAATGGCGAGATGAGAGGACAACCTGAAAAATCTATAGAAAATTCAAGTGAGTTGAGAAGACAGGTTGAAATTGAAAGGCGAGTTGAGAAGACAGCCTGAACAAATCGAGAGACATTTCAAGCAATTTGAGAGGACAGCTTGAAAGTGAACGGTGAGATGAGAGGACAGTCGAAAGGCGATTTGAGAGGACTACCAGAAAACTTAATGGAAAAGAAAGCGAGTTGAGAGGAAAACTTGAAATTTTATGGCGAGTGGAGCGAACGGCCTTAATTATCAATAGCCTTTATGTAAATAGAGGACAGCCTTTATGTAAATAGAGGACAGCCTTTATGCATTATTAGAAATTCCGAGCGAGTTACAATGATAGCAAGATACTAAAAGGTTAGTTAGTGGGCAGCCTAAATATATTGAAAAAAAATCAAGCATGTTTAGAGGACAACTTTTTTTTTTTTGTTTCGATTATAGTCGTTTTACCATCTCTATGGCATTCGCGACTTTATCAACGTTGCAGTTGGCGGATCGTTATTGAAAAACTATCCTGTACAACTGTGTTCGATGTTTACTCTTGGGCTCGAACTCGCGGACATCGGCTCAGGAGACAACAGGCTTGCCAACTGAGCTATATCACAAGCCCTAGAGGACATCTTGAAATTGAAAGAAATGATGAGAATAAAGATTGAGAATTTTATCTTATTAAAAACTGAGCGAGTTGAGACTATAGTTAGAGATAAGAACGAATTATAGAGCGTATCGAAAGTGCTTGGGGTTTAAAACTAAAAAAAAATCTTAAAAATTACAAGTTAATAGGAAGGAAAGCTTCAACTTATTGTTTTGAATTTCAAATGTGTTGGGAAATAACTATTTTACTGTAGTTTATTTCACCTTTTAGCCTCAGACCTTTCTACATCGGCAATGTAGGAGAAAAAGAAGCAGTTTTTCCACATAACGACAATGAGCGCAGCAGCAAGCATCCATTCAACGGCCATTTTGGTCCAGTCAGCGGGCACAATTATTACTATTTCATGTCCCATAACATAGTCATGCATATTATATGAGTGTGTGTTTGGGCCCTGCTGCTGTACTTGATACTGTCACCGACTTGAACATGAGTGGCGCTCACTGGACCGGCTCTACAGAGTTTGAATTTTCAACAAATTTGTTTAGGTTAAGGTATTTTATTTATTAACTAGCTGACCCGGTGTACTTTGCTACACCTTTCAAAAACAAATGATATTTTCAGAAATTATTCAAATTTTTATTGTTTTGTTGGCATTATTTTAAATCAATTTATAACATAATTCATAAGCAACCGCTATAAAATGAAACCTGAAGCTGGAATTTCGAATTGCAACACAAAAATAACTTAAACTAATATTCTGAATCTTAATCTATAAATTTGTGTTAAAGGTCTGATAATTCTAAACTGTTTCTTTAAGCTTCGCCCTAAAAAGGAGGGTCTCAAATTACGCAAACAATCCAACTTATAAAATATGGTTGTTTTAGCTTGATATGTTCTGGATTTATGCTAAAATATAATAAGAGAGCCCCCCCCCCTGCCCTTCCCTTCTCCCCCTGCTGAATAGAGATCGTGATCTTTATTGATCATACCCATTTTTTTCGTTCCCAAAAATCCTCTTGTATCAAATATTGTTCCATTGGTTGATAAGTTTTTAAACTTTACAACAAAATTTATATGAAACCCCCCTCCTTTCTTCTTCTCTCTACACTTTAAAGCGTAAGGGTCTATAACAATCGTAGAAACATATCTCGTAACCAAGTACCTTTCCATGCCATATTTGTTTCTATTTGTTGGCTTCGTAAGCATAAATTGAGAACATATGCTAACAAAATTGTATTGGGTTTACCTCCCTCCTCCTATGTACATACTCAGTGAAAGGAGTATGGTGTGTCAGATAAACATCATACCAGAATGATTTTCCATGTTAAGTTTTGTCCATTTCTCGGATTTTATAAAAAAAAAAAGTTCAATGCAAGCTTTCCTCTTCCCTTCCTTTATTCCCAATTCTATCATCCCACTGCAAGAATGGAATTATTTGACAAAGAGAAATTTCTCGTATTGAAATACCATCCCATGCCAAATTTGGTTTTATTTGCGTTGTAAATTCTTGAGTTATGCATAAACTTGAAAGGAAGTAACATCCCCCTCCGTTCTCCCCATTGAATGGAGGGGTGAGAACTTGAAATTCAAAAAAGTATTTTTTGTACTCAAATCCCTTTTGATGCCATATTTTATTTCATTTGCTCTATTAATTCTCGAGTTATGCGAAAAAATTGTATGGTAGCCGCCCTTTCTCCGTTTATATCTTTCCGCTGAAAAAGGTGGAGCTTCAATTTATAATAGAAACATTTCTCATATCTAAATACCCTCACATGCCAAATATGGTTCAATTTGCTCGATCAGCTCTCCAGTTATACTGAAAATTGTAAGGGAGACCTCTTCTTCCCCTTTTCATCCACCTTTTTGAAGGAGTGACGGATACCAAATATTCATATAAGCATTTCTCGTACCCAAATATCGTTTCATGCCAAATTTGGTTCCATTTGCTGTTGTAGTTCTTGAGTTATGCAATAAAAATTGTATGGAACTTCTCTCCCTCTTTCCTTTCTCCCCGCTGGAAGAAAGAAGGGGTCTCAAACAATCATTAGAACATGTCACGTTCCCATATATCCGCCCATACCAAAGTTGGTTCTATTTGCTTTACTAGTATTTGAGTTATGTAAAAAATTAAATAGAGGGCCCTCCCACCTTTATATCTCCCTACTGGAAATCAAAAAGGGTGATTTGCCAATCGTTGTCCCCTCACCCATTGTTGCACAGCATGACTTAAATTGTCAACATTTCAGCTGTTTTTAAACTTTTTCCCGAAAATAATACTGAATCATGTGATTTGGAATGTTTACTGATGAATTGAGGCGTTTTAAGATATTTTCTAATGTAAAATATGTATCTACCCACAGTTTTAATTTTTCATGTTTTTTTTCGCACGATTTTTGTTCTAATTGTTAAACAAAACCCTAAGATTCCTTCTACGGCAAATAAGGTTTTGCGTCAGAACAAAGCATTTTTCGTATCGGGTTTCTTTACGAAACGTTTGTTGGACAATTTTAACACCATGATTTTGGAAAAAATTACGATCCATGCATTACCAGAGAAAATATCGGATCGTGCAACAATTGGTCCGTTCAATCTTCTTCTGTCCCATTGTTGTACATAAGTCAACTGCAAGATTTGTATGGAAATTTCAAATTTGTTAATTTGTATACCTCCTAAAACTTTGTTTGCTTGTTTTTACTACCAAAAATAGCAATAATTTTTTTGGAAAATTCAGGACTCAATAGATTGTACGGGAAATGAAAACTTTAATTCAAAAATCACCAAAGATGTACTAAAAATTCAAAAACTTTATTTTTGGATTTCTGAAATATTTTTTGGTTCTTGCAATGCATTTCATGTGAACAAAAACAAATCCTAATTTGTACTTCAGAAAAGGTATTTGCTGTCACACAAAAAATTCAAAATAAAAATTTAAATTTAAGTTGTGTTTGCTAATTTAAAAGCTGTTCTACCGTAGGATGGAATAAAAAATCGCAATTAACTGCTTTTCATAGCCAATGTGTTTGTTGATTTATAAAACCTTCGCAAAACCATCTCATGAAATTATTTAAAGCTTCAGCAAGCAGAACCTGCAACTTTACAATACTTTTCGATGGATTTGGATTTTTTATTCTGAAATGGTTATAACTTTTTTCGTGAAATACTTTGCACCTCCTCATGTTGCCAAAAAAAAGCTTAAAACAGATAAAATCAGTATTTAATCAAAGACAAACTTCCTTTCAAGCTCACTCGAATTTTCTGAATGATTTTCTTTTTTGCTAAATAAGTGGATATTTACGTTTAACTATTATTTTAGTAATTTCTGTGCTCAAATTAACTGTTTTCCGCTTAAAATTTTCAGATTATATGCACTCAATATTGATTTTCAATAATTCAACATTTATTCAAAAACACTTCATATTTCCATGAAAATATTTTTTCTATCTTCAAATATTTAAATTGAAATTTTGAGATTATTAATTTCGTTGAAAAACATATCTGTGTATTAAAAAGTCGAACAACTTGCAATGTCCGAAAAGTGTCAAAGTCACTTAAACTGCTTTGGCTGTGAGTAAGTATATAAAGTATATAAAGTTTGTTCTAAAATCCTGTTTCTCAAGTTTTGAGACGAGAAATTAAAAAAAAATGTATTTCATGTCGATTGAAAAATAAACAGTCATAACTTCTTGAAACTTAATTTGATCAAAAACTGTTTTCAGCCGGAAAATTGTTTGGAAGGATTGCAATGTGAAATGAATGTTTCTTGTAGATTTATGACATGCTTCAGAGGTTACATTTATTACAAATAATCCCACTTTCATGAAAAAGATATTCAATTTAAATTACCTTTTTGAAAAGATATACTTAATAAATCAGACGAACGATCTGAAATTTTGGGCGTGGTTGAGTCCATTTTTAAGCTTTCAATTGATATTTATTATGTAAAAATCGATCGACTGCTATGTGAGTCCTTAATTATTTTTAAAAATCCCATTTTCTTTATAGGGGTAAAAGGGGGCAGAACAGAATTGGTCCATTTATCTTTTTACCTATAAATGGGTACTTAAAAAAAAGCTTTGAATACCTTTCAGTTCCTTCTACGGGATTTCAATGAAACAAAATTTTATGTTGGTAGGACATATAAAGCTCAATACTGGGCAAATAAGGTCAAAATACACTTCACTCAGATGGCTCCGGTTAAATTCAGCGGCAGATTAGAGTTTCTGAAGAAATTTCACGTGTGATCAATGATATTTCAGACTTTCATACCGGCGGCTTCGTGTTTTTTTGATTTTGGGTCCGTATTTTCCCATTGTGCAATGAACGGTTTATATGGAAGACCCCCCCTCAAAAGGGGCCGCCTCCAAATTCGATTTCATTTGAACTATAAGTTCTCATAATAAGCTTCCGTAACGAACATCAGCCTCTTTGAATATATAATGGCTGAGCCTTAAGAAGGTTTTTGAAATGTTCAACCATTGGAAAAAAATCGGACAACATTAGGCACGATGTAAATTTTGCCTGTGCAACTATTATATTAGGCACAGACAAGCAGTTTTAAAAGATTTTTTTAAATTTTTATGTCACTGTTTTCGATCACTTGAACTTTTGGATCTTGTTGACCAATCCTGTGTGAGTGCAATCGAAAAAAAAAATCGAGTGAATTCGATTGAAATGACTGAAATACAGCATAAAAACCAAAATCATGTGCTTAGCTGTTCAACGATTGGCGAATCATCCTAATCATTGAAATATTTTTCGTATAAAAATATTTTCCCATGGTAAATTTGGTTCCAATATCTTGATTAGTTCTCGAGTTATATGAAAAATTGTAAGGTAGCCATCCTCCCTCCTTCCTATCACCCCACTGAGAGGAGGGAGGGGTACCTAAAATACATTGGAATATTCCCCATTCCCCAATACCACCCCATGCCAAATTTGATACCATTTGCATGATTGGTTCTCGAGTTTTGCAAAAAATGTCTTTTGTTTGGGAGGCCCCTCCCCCCTTCCTGTTAGAGGGAGGGGGCCCAAACCATAATAGGAACCTTCCCCGGCCTTCAATACCCCCACCTGCCAAGTTTCACGTAAATCGGTTCAGTAGTTTCTAAGTCTATAGGGAACAGACAGAAAAACAGACAGACAGACAGACAGAAATTCATTTTTATATATGTACTAGCTGACCCGGTGTGCTTTGCTACACCTTTCAGAATCAAATTATATTTTCAGAAATCATTCAAATTTTTATTGTTTTTGGTATTATTTTAAATCAAATTATGCTGAAATTAATAAGCAACCACTGAGAGCTTAAGCTGGAGTTTCAAATTGCAACACAAACCATAACTTATATTCTGAATTTTGATTTATAAATTTGTTTTAAAGATCTGATAATTTTCATCTTTTTCCTTAAGTTTCACCCTAAAAAGAAGGGTCCCAAATTAATCGTTCGCAAATAATCTAACTTATAAAGTATGGTTGTTTTTGCTTGATATGTTCTGGATTTATGCTAAACAACTGATTAGAGATCCCCCCCTGTCCTTCCCTTCACCCCCTGCTGAATGGAGATTGTAATCTTTAACAAACTTTTATTTCGTTCCCAAAAATCCTCTTATATCAAATATAGTTCCATTGGTTGATAAGTATTTAAGCTTTACAACAAAAATTGTATGGAGCCCCTTTCTTTCTTTCCCTCTCTACACTGTAAAGCATAAGAGTCTATAACAATCGTAGAAACATATCTCGTAACTAAGTACCTTTCCATGCCATATTTGTTTCCATTTGTTGGCTTCGTAAGCATAAATTGAGAACATATGCAAACAAAATTGTATTGGGCTCACCTCCCTCCTCCCATGTACCTTCTCACTGAAAGGAGGATGATGTGTCAAATAATCATGGAGTCATACCAAAATGATTTTCCATGTTAAGTATTGTCCATTTCTTGGATTTTGTAAAATAAAAGTTAAATGTAAGCTTCCCTCTTCCCTTCCTATATTCCATGCCATGCCAAATTTGGTTTTATTTAAATAGTAAATTTTTGAGTTATGTAAAAATTTGAAAGGGAGTAACATCCCCCTTTCCGTTCTCTTCTCTCAATAGAGGGGTGATAACTTAATATTCATAAAAGTATTTTTCGTACTCAAATACTTTTTGATGATTATGATGAAATTTGGTTTCATTTGCTCGATTAATTCTCGAGTTATGCACAAAAAAAAAACCAAAAAAGGGAACCCCCCCTTCTTCCTTTATATCTTACCGCTTAAAAGGTACGGCTTCAATTTATAATAGAAACATTTCTCGTATCCAAATACACTCACATATCAAATATGGTTCAATTTGCTTGATCAGCTCTCCAGTTATACTGAAAATTGTAAGGGAGACCTCGCCTCCCACTTTTCATCCACCTCTTCGAAAGAGTGAGGGATACCAAATATTCATAGAAGCATTTCTCGTACCCAAATATCGTTCAATGCCAAATTTGATTCCATTTGCTGTTGTAGTTCTTGAGTTATGCAGTAAAAATTGTATGAAACTCCCCTCCCTCTTTCCTTCCTCCCCACTGTAAGAAGGAAGGGGTCTCAAAAAATCATTAGAACATGTCACGTTCCCAAATACCCGCCCATGCCAAGTTTGGTTCCATTTGCTTAATTACTTTCTGAGTTATGTTGAAAACTATAAAAGAGGCCCCTCCCCCTTTTTATCTCCCTACTGGAAAGAGGAAGGGGTCTCAAATAATCATAGAAATATTTTTCGTATCCAAATACCCTCCCATGCCAAATTTGGTTCCATTTGCTTTATTAGTTTTTGAACTATATAAAAAAATATGCAAGAGGCCCCTCCCCCTTTCAACTGAAAAAAGAGAGGGGTCTCAAATAATCTTTGAAATATTTTTCGTATCCAAATACCTTCCCATGCCAAATTTGGATCCAATATCTTGATTAGTTCTCGAGTTATATGAAAAATTGTAAGGTAGCCCCCCTCCCCCTTCCTATCACGCCACTGAAAGGAGGGAGGGGTACCAAATATTCATAGAAATATTCCTCGTTCCCAAATACCACCCCATGCCAAATATGATACCATTTGCTTGATGGGTTCTCGAGTTATGCTAAAAACTGTCTTTTGTTTGGGAGGCCCCTCCCCCCCTTCATGAGAGAGGGAGGGGTCTCAAACCACAATAGGAACCTTCCCCTGCCTCCAATACCCCCACCTGCCAAGTTTCACGCAAATCGGTTCAGTATTTTCCGAGTCTATAGGGAACAGACAGACAGACAGACAGACAGACAGACAGACAGACAGACAGACAGACAGACAGAAATTCATTTTTATATATATAGATATAGATTTATTTTTTTATTTATTTATTTATTTATTTTTTAAGCAAACTTTGGGGTTCTGTTTGCCAATGAACATGGTTGATGTCAGAAGCAGTGATGCCACATTGCCAGATTTTTCTTCAAAGCTTTTGAAACCACGTGTATTAGAAGAATATATTTTTTAAAGTTTTATGAAAAAATTATCGATTATTTATAACAACTTTTTTCAGAAATTTCAGTTGTTTAGTTCATTCAATATTTTTCAAAGGACGAACGATCCTGCGTCGTTAAACTCCTCTTTAAATGATTAAAATTTCTTTTTCACCATGCAAGTTGTAAAGGATGCCTTAACACCAAAAAACTTTGGTGATTTTTGAGGGTAAAAAAAATAAAACTTTGAGCGTATTAAGGCACTTCCCCCCACAGGTTTTTAAAAGCCAAATTTGGTCGCGGTCCTGGGAAAAGTTGATCATCGAATCTAAAACCTTTATTTTCAAAATCTTTATGCACAAATGAATGAAATAAGTTTTCAAAAGTTTTCATAAAAACAAGACTGATGGAGTTGAATTTAATACATATTTGGAATCAGTGCCTGAATCAAAGCAATCGAAAGATTCCTTTTAATTCAACCACGGTAAATGAAAAGTTCATATACCAGTATTTCGATAGCAACTTACTACCTTCTTCAGTGAACGTTTTCGATCAATCGAAAACGTTCACTGAAGAAGGTAGTAAGTTGCTATCGAAATACTGGTATATGAACTTTTCATTTACCGTGGTTGAATTAAAAGGAATCTTTCGATTGCTTTGATTCAGTCGAATCATTCAACCAAGTAGGCTCATACCACAACAGAGTGAATCAGTGCCGCCAAATTAGTGAAATAAATTTTTATATTCTTTGTTCCTCGGAAAATGTGAATTTCATTGCCTTGTGTAATAATGTTGGCCTAGCAAGGATGCCTATCTCTTCATGGTCAATGAGATTTCTCAGAACTTCCAACAAATATATGAAAATATTTCATGAGGTATCACGAAAGTATAACTATTATATTCTATGTACAAAAGTTATGCTTGTTGAAACAATTCTAAGAACTCTATGAAAAAAATTTAGTTAACGATACAGAAAATTTCATTTATTTATATCTGTCAATCATACATTTGAGAAGGTATTCATAACAGACGGAATTCGCTTAACAGGTTTCGGAATTACTTAAGTAGTCTATTTTTAATCGCTTTAAAATACCGATTTTCATATCAATATTTTCGGATTTCAATACCGATTAAAGATTTTTTTTAAATTCAATAATACCGATGAAAATGTGGCATCACTGGTGGAAAACTGCCATAAGCTAGGTCAGAAAAATAGAAATAGCATTTTTTTTTATTTTCAGCAAAAAAATAGAGCACTTTATAAAAAGAGTTGTAATCGTCAGAGATATAAACTCGTGCCGGAACCAAACGAAATCAGTAAAAGCTATTGTTTTATAGCTAAGGTATATTCAGTTTGGTGATGTTTGTAAACCTGTAAAATGCAAAACTCTCTTAAAGACGTAAAAAAATGTTTTTAAAAATGATCATTTTAATGACGCCTCAAGTTGTGCAACTGAAGCGAGAAGAGCCTTGGCTGCTCTGAAGTTAAAATAGATTTGATTTGAAATTCGTTTATTTGGAAGGGTGCCGTGCGCTATACCGATTAAGCACCCTAAGAAGTTAAAATAGAAAAACACTGTTTGAATACCATTTAAATCGAAAGTTATCATCGGTTAAACTGATTTAAACTATTTGATGAAGATTTTTTTAATGTTCTCACCATTGAACAACCAATTTAGCTATAATTTCTATATTTTTTTTTAAAATCAGGACAAGTCAGGACATTTTAAATGCCATTTTTCAAAACTCGGGATAATTTAAGCGTTTTTGAAAAATCAGGACGGTCTCTCGAAAATCAGGAAACCTGACACACAGAGATGCCAGGTGTCCTGATAAATCAGGATTTGTCCTGATTTTTGAAAGACTGTCCTGATTTTTCAAACAGTCCGGATTTTTCAAACAGTCCTGATTTGTCCTGAGTTTTGAAAAATGGTATTTTATTATACTGAATTATACAGATTTTCAAAAAAATTCTAAACAGTAACTGAATTTATAGTTAAATTATCAGGATATCGAACAAATCTTTATTAAAACAGCTAACCCGATAGTAGATAATGTTCAGTTCAGATGATATTGAAATGGTGTTTTTCCATATAAACTGCATGCCAGCCAAGATTCTGCTCGACTAAGTGCATAAAATAAGGCGTCTACATTACCAGTATTTCGCCATTACTTATGCAATTTTATCAGAAATCCTGAGTTTTTCTTCATGTTGTCCTAATTTTGACAAAACCACCTGGTATCCCTGGATGCCAACTGGTTTATAAAAAGGTTCGTTGGATTTCGAAAAAATATCCGAAAAAGACTAGATAGGCTAAAAATGAAGGTGTGACCTTTTTTTCAAACATTTTCTGCTATTTTATCAACATCATTTTGAATTTTTACTGTTTTGTGGAATAATTCATGTTCAAACCCAAATGTCTGGAGTTCTCTGAAAGAAATGTTACAAGTTTGGAAGTCTGAAAACCGGAACAAATTTATGACGGAATTTCAAAAAGTCTGGTAGATTCAGACAAAATCTGGAAGGATTACATCACCGGTTACAAGTTGTGGAAGACCGCCACAAATTGTGGCTGATGAGAGATATGTTCGACACACAAGATTCTCTTCACAGCCTATCCCTGCCTTGACCGATCAGTCTGAAACTTGGCATGGTGATGTTTGTGGACCTGAGATATGTAGGTTTAAGCAATATTTTGGAGCCCCTCCTACCTAAAAAGAGGGGGCCTCCCATACAACTTTCGTTTTCATAAGCACGAATCAAAGGTCATGGTACCTATTTTACTGACGAATTTTGTTTCCTTTGCGAAGTTTGTTTTACATCACTATGGGCCGGGTATAAGAAGCAGTCATCCAGAGTTCGTGTGATGTGAAAATTGGAGATATCAAAAGCTTGCTGATCATTGAAAATTTGAGAGTGGAAATTCGTGACGGTTTTTTTTGTTTCTTCTACTGTTCAAAGCTCATGGTAATATGCAATAGAACTTTTTGACACATATTGACGGTTTTTTTTTAAAAATACTTTTAGTTAATGTTGTGTTGCCAGTGATTTGTTTTTTTTTTAAATTCACTGTATTGATTCTGGAAAGAACATAAAACCAACCCTGAATTGAGTCGATCCAGTGCATGTCCACATGGTTGGTCGAGGATGTATGTGTGTTGGAGCCGGGTCCAGCGCCTCATGAAAAGTAAACTTCGTCGTTTAACAGTTTCATGTGCCTTGACCAATTTCGTAGGGCCCGGAACTGACCTTTTGCCAGTATCCGGAAGCTACCAACGACAAATGGTAGCATTGGCTGCACTCTCAATAGCGATTTAATGTTACATGCATAGCTGCTCTGTATCTGCATTTTATGGATTTACTTTCGAGTTTTGATTTACGCAATGATACGGCAAAAGTTCTGGCCAGACATCCGGGCCATTTTGATTCATTGGGCTGTAGATCATCGCCCATTTGAATAAGAATGCTTCTTACTGTTGATTTTTTTATGATCTACTTTCAAATTTTAACTTTTCAGGTTAAGAGAAATTAGTTCTAAGTTTGAGAAAAGCTAGGAATTCTTATAGAGGTAAGTAATATTCCGAATTCTGTTAGACAAGCATGGATTCTCCAGATTATTTACGTTCCGGAATTGCAACCCAGTTAAAACAGCAAAACAAACCCGCATCCAAGCCGACCTAAAACGGAAAGCTTTAATTAAACCCCATCCGAAACCTTTTAGTTGAGGTTTATTGGGTGGAAAATTTGACTTCCCTCGTGTGGAAAATTGTAGATGCAGGCGGGAGACCAACAGCATGCATTGCACCGACCTCAGAAGAATGGGATGCAATACCGTGCAAGTTGCTCCCACACGCGAAGATTAATTTTCCGAACCATCTTCTCCGAAGAAGCTTGCAGCTTCCGGAGGATGCTTCCGGAATCGATGGGTCCTCGACAGCACTTCCTCTTCTACTTGCTTGCCTCCAGAAAGTGATTGAAAACGTTGTTGGCTCTAGGTTGCATCTTCCCAGGCCAAACCTCGCGGGTTAGACGTTCGCTTTGGGATCAGACTAGACAAGCCAAGCTTTGAAGTGATAATGAATGTAAACATATTGGCATATTGATTCCGAGCGTTCGGAAGTTAAGAAAGAGCACAGGAAAACCGCAAACAACAACTCGCCACTTTGTATATCCACATGGTTCGAGAACGAGCGAAATTTCTTCTCGGCTTCTTCCCTTTCAGACAGGGGTGTCCACGGTTGGATAGCGGCGACAGCGAATGAAGATAGCGGAAATTTTGCTGACTGGCACTGTGGGACTTTTTTAGTGATAACTCAATAGAAATTATTGCTGAGTTTCTTCTTGTGCTTTAAGCCTACTCATCCAGCTCAAAAGTTGAAAATGTTATTGTCTTTCAATTGATTTGTGCATCGATCACTAATGAATCAATTGATTCCTAAGAACGAGATAGTAAATTACACAATATTGAATTGAAACGCTTCACATTCCAGTGTGCCTGTCTGGTCCCCGTTAACACAAACTCGTGATGAATGAACTTCGGCGTGCTTGCCGTAGGAGCCTTATCAGCAGTTATGCATAATCTTGATAAAAACCATCGTCAGTCTCTTGCATCTTGGCGGTGTCGGTCCTTCGATGATGCAGCTGTGAATATTTCAATTTACCAGATACACTCGCCCGCTGGGACAGAATCCCTGAAACAACGATAATGAATATGTGTATCAGAGAAAACATTAAAAGCTAATTGGATACACGCTAATATTTTTATGGCAAATTTCTGCCACCTTTAAATTGTTTGTTCTTGAAAAACTATTATTGTTTATTATTATTTAAAAAAGGAATCGAAGATGATATTTGGAAAAGTAATCCAAGAACTTGTTGCAATGAGTGTTGCTAACGAGGGAAGGTTGAAAGAGATTTCCGAAAGTGTTGCGGAGCTCTTGTAAAGTTGGTATCAGAGAACACAAAGTTGAGGCTGGTTCCTAAGCTACGAGCCTGCCAAGTAATCTGTTCACGAAGAAATTTCAATTAATGGCTATTCAAACTTTGACAAAGAAGATTTTGAGCGGCTAAACAAGAAAGACTCCCGTTTTGAAAATCGAGATGGCGAAAGTAAACGTAACTAGTGTAATAACGCATCGTTAAATCTATTAATCGATGTCTACGGGGGAATACGCATAACAGGTTGAAATCAAGAATATAAGAAAGTAGGGGCTAGTGAACGGTAGACAATGTTCAACTCGAGACCCCATACACCCAACCTTCGGGTAGTGGTCATATCACCTCTTCTCTGCAACTCCGATTCTCTACCTCCCCGTGGTGCTAGCTGGGGTGCGAGCAACCTTAGCGGAGATCGGGTAACCAACCCCGGTGGATGCTTTGGTCGCATGCAGACTGAGTCAGGGGGCTTCGTACGCGTCTGTTCTCCATGTCAGGGGCGGCGCACAGTGGTTCAAATCCCCAAAAAGCCGGAAAAAAGTCCATTTTTCAAGTGAGCGACAACCAAATTTTTTATGTTGGAATCGATTCTCCAATATTCTAGGAACGTTATGATGTATTTAGATATTTTCTAGGACCTTTTTTACACCTTCTATGAAACAAACATGAACGACAACTTTAACGCAAGAATTAAAAATAGGATTTTTTATTCTCAGCCCAAAACAACTTAAAAAAGCATATAAATCTTTAAAAATTTATAAATTTTTATACAGAAGTGATGTATTATAATCTTATTCACAGTTTAGAGATAAAAAACGTCCTTAATATCATGAACTTATAAAGTATCGCTTTATTGGAAACCCAAAATTAAATGATAAAATTTTTTCGATTTACTCTATTTATTATTCGGAAGCAAGCTGCCGATCGCCGTGGTAAATTATACACCGTTAGATATTTGAAAGCCTCATCAAAAACATATCTTAAAATCAGCTGCTAGTTTTTGCTATATTTTGAATACGATGTCATTGAGTGGAACCCTGTTGGGTTTAAATATGCAAATTTTAAAGTATTTATACAGGATTATCCAAGCACCGTTTGCTTCGAAACAAATGCAAATTCACCTTAAAACATCAGTTTTAATATTTATCCAACTAACCTACAGGAATTTAGGAGCCCCTACTTAATTTTACCAAAAATATTCATAGTTCATTGAAAAATATTCAATTTCCCAGTATAAAGCTCAAAATCCGTTTTAGCAATTTTTGAAAAAAAATAGCAAACTTTGAAAAAAAACTCCAATTTATTATTTTCCTCAACTTCCCGCCTGTAATCTTTAACAAAATAGCATTTTATTAATTTTTTGCCACTTTTTTTGATTTTGAACCACTGTGCGGCGTGCGGAGTGCAACAGCGTCCTGGTGGTGTTCGGGACCCAAACCAGCAACATCACGATGGTCCTTCTGCGAGTTAGTGGGGTTAGCTGCGGGCCTTGCGAGCCTGTGACTACAAAAAACATTAGCAACTAACAACGAACAACAAATTTCGGATGGAAATCGGCAAAGACCCACGCGACGAAAAGGGACTAGCGATTGGAAACTTGGAACATGGAACTGCCGATCTCTAAATGTTGAGGGCAGTACCCACGTGCTCTCCAACGAATTGGAGAGCCGCAAATTCGACATCGTAGCGCTGCAGGAGGTATGCTGGAAGGGCTCCACGGTACGAACGTACCCAGATGGTCGTGCCATCTACCAGAGCTGCGGCAACATACACGAGCTTGGAACAGCTTTTATAGTGATGGGAAAGATGCAAAAGCGCGTGATCGGGTGCTGGCCGATCAATTCACGAATGTGCCGGTTGAGAATCAAGGGCCGGTTCTTCAACATCAGCATCATCAACGTGCACAGCCCTCACCTCGGAAGTACCGGTGACGACAAAGACGAATTTTACGCGCAGCTGGAGCGTGAATACGACCGTTGCCCAAAACATGATATCAAGATCGTCATCGGGGATTTCAATGCTCAGGTCGGCCAGGAGGAGGAATTTAAACCGACAATTGGAAGGTTCAGTGCGCACCAGCTGACTAACGAAAACGGCCTCAGACTCATCGATTTCGCCGCCTCCAAACGAATGGCCGTACGTAGTACCTTTTTTCAGCACCGCCTCCCACACAAGTACACCTGGAGATCACCGTACCAAACTCAATCACAGATCGACCACGTTTCGATCGACAGCCGGCACTTCTCGGACATCATCGACGTCAGATAGTGTCGGGGCGCCAACATCGAGTCGGACCATTATCTGGTGATGGTGAAGATGCGCCCAGAACTCTTATTATCTCTTATTATTAAATATCGCGCGACTGAAGCAACCTGAGGTCGCGGCAGACTACGCGCAATCGGTCGAAGCAGCGCTGCCGGCAGAGGGCGAGCTTGACGAAGCCCCTCTCGAGGACTGTTGGGATACCATCAAAATAGCCATCAACAGTGCTGCGGAGAACGTCATCGGTTATGTGGAGCGATCTCGACGGAACGACTGGTTCGACGAGGAGTGTAGGAGGGTGATGGACGAAGAGAATGCCGCGCGGGCGGCAGTAGTGCAAAGAGGCACCCGTCGAAATGTGGAAAATCACCGACAGCGGAAGAGGCAGCGAGTCCGACTTTTCCAGGAGAAAAAGCGCCGCCTGGAGGAGGAGGAGCTCGAGGAGCTGGAGCAGCTGCATCGTTCCCAAGAAACATGAAAGTTCTATCAGAAACTCAACGCATCCCGCAAAGGCTTCGTGCCGCAAGCCGAAATGTGCCGGGATAAGGACGGGGGTATCCTGACGGACAATCGTGAGGTGATCAAAAGGTGGAAGCAGCACTTCGATGAACACCTGAACGGCGCACATGCAGGAGATCAAGACGGTGGGGGAAGGTACATCGCCGGCGTAACCAACGACGTAGAGGAGCCACTCCCAACGATGAGTGAAGTTAAGGAAGCCATTCGCCAGCTGAATAGAAACAAGTCGGCTGGGAAGGATGGCATCGCAGCTGAACTCATCAAAATGGGCCCTGACAGGTTGGCCGATTGCCTACACCGGTTGATAGTCCGGATCTGGGATATAGAACAGCTACCGGAGGAGTGGAAGGAGGGGGTAATATGCCCCATCTACAAGAAGGGCGACAAATTGGACTGTGAGAACTACCGAGCGATCACTGTCCTCAATGCCGCCTACAAAGTGTTGTCCCGAATCCTAATCCGCCGCCTAACGCCACAAGCAAACAGATTCGTGGGAAGTCATCAGGCCGGCTTCATGGAGGGACGGTCAACGACGGACCAGATATTCACATTACGGCAAATCCTCCAAAAATGCCGGGAACACCAAGTCCCTACGCACCATCTATTCATCGACTTCAAAGCCGCATACGACACGATCGACCGTAACGAGCTATGGAAAATCATGGACGAGAACGGCTTTTCCGGGAAGCTGATCAGACTGATCAAGGCGACGATGGATGGAACGCAGTGCTGTGTGCGGATCTCGGGTGAATTGTCAAGTTCATTCGAATTGCGCAGGGGGCTTCGACAAGGTGATGGTCTATCCTGCATGATGTTCAACGTGGCGCTAGAAGGTGTTATTCGACGAGCGGTGGGCGAAATGCGGGGCACGATTTTCAACAGATCCAGTCAACTTATCTGCTTTGCCGATGACATTGATATAGTCGGCAGATCATCTGCAGCGGTGGAGGAGATCTACCGCAAACTGAAACGCGAAGCAGGAAGGATTGGGTTGATGATTAATACGTCCAAGACGAAGTACATGCTGGCCTGCGGATCCTAGACCGACCGAACCAGTAATAACAAGGTCACGATCGACGGCGACGAGCTGGAGATAGTCGAAGACTTTGTCTATCTCGGCTCACTGGTGACCGCAGACAATGACACCAGCCGTGAGATCCGGAGGCGAATTATCAGCGGAAGTCATGCCTACTATGGACTCCACAAGCAACTGCGGTCGAGAAGACTTAGCCCTCGCACGAAGTGTAACCTGTATATGACGCTCATTAGACCGGTTGTTCTCTACGGGCACGAGACATGGATATTGCTCGAGGAGGACCTGCGTACACTCGGAGTATTCGAGCGACGAGTGTTAAGAACCATCTTTGGCGGCGTACAGGAGAACGGAATGTGGAGGCGAAGGATGAACCACGAGCTCGCGCGACTCTACGGCGAACCCAGTATCCAGAAGGTGGTGAGACTGGCTGGGTACGTTGGGCTGGACATGTTGCGAGAATGCCGGACGACTGTCCTGCAAAACAGGTGTTCGCTTCGAATCCGGTAGGAACAAGACGAGCGGGGGCGCAACGAGCGAGGTGGTTAGACCAAGTGGAGCGTGATCTGGCGAACGTGGGGTGCCCAAGAAATTGGAGAACGGTTGCTATGAACCGAGTGAATTTTAGGAATTATGTTCGTCAAGTTATGTCGTGAGACGGAATACTATGTAAATAAAATAAATAAGAAAGTGAAGTGTAGTGAACAAGCCGTGGTACTCTCGGTAAAGTTTGTGGAAGAAGAAGTGATGTAGGATGAAACCTAGAGGATGGTCGAGAAAAGCAAAACTCTGAATTGAGCAGGCATGTTCCGGGTCAGCACAATAGGATGCCACTAGCATACGATATGTGGAGACAATTAAACGAGCTTATAGAGGAGACAAGAAAGTCTGGGTAAACGCTCTAGCCAAAGAGGGAGACAGAGCCGCTCTCAATAGAAATATCCAATTACTACTGCCGAGACATTACTCGCCGCCTTAGTGCCCCGAAGACTAGCGCTAGAATGACACTAAAAGACCAACCAGTTGAACTGTTGACTGAGTTGAACTGAGTATTTCGAACAACTCTTCCCAGTCACGGATAGCGATTGCCAACAGAGTTCAACAAAAGAACACCAAGTCACCTTGATGGCGTCAACTTGGAAGCGCCCCAGCTGGCTGAAATGGAAGCGGCAATCAAACAAAGCGTCTGGGATCGATTGCATTCCTCTTGATACGTTCAAAGCCCAACCTATGTTGCACCGTCTTTTTGCAACGGATCGAACGATTTCAACGGTGCGAACACGCTCGTCTTTTTATAACCATTTATGGTTCTAAAATAACCATTTTATGATGTTTATTTAAAAACCACCAATATGGTTTTTTTAAACATTTTTTTTCTAGAAACGATAAGCTCTTGCTGCGGATTCCTGCCGGGGGGGTCACCTGAAAACATCGTTCGAGAAAGCAATATGCTGTACATTCGCATGCTGAGGTTATCAGCCACCAGAATGAACGAAATGTTAGATTTGTCTTCGATTCTGGTGCCGGTCAGCATATGGTGCGAGACGAGACTCCCTTGTGTGCGTTCGAAATCTTCCAGAGCCAGTTGAGATCGCAACAGCGAAGAGCGGAGAGATATTGAAAGCTTTCAAAACTGGAACAATGCATTTAAGCAGTATAGTTGGGAAGTCCATTGTTCAAATTATACTGTTGGATGTACTTGTGATCCCAGGTTTGGAGGACAACTTGTTTTCGGTCAGAAAGTGCACCGAGAACGGTAAAAGAGTTACTTTTCTCGAAAAGCAAGTACAGTTTGCGTTTTCAGGGGAGATTTTCGCCCGAGGAAAACTCCTGAACAACGAGTATTGCCCTGATTTGTTGTTGAAGCTTTATCGAGACGGTTTGTTCATGAACAGCTGGTCATCGACAAGAGTGTTGAGATCCCACCAGAGGCCATCACATATGAGCGGTTAGCCGCTGTGCCAACATCAGAAAACATATCTGAGCGGTTAGCCGATGTGCCTGCTGATCCCGATCACACTGTGGTTAACAGTGTGATTGTTGACGATCACGGCGAGAGCGACTACGAAAGCAGCTTGGAATTCCCGAACGATAACGATGATGACCAAGATTCCGTCACACCTGAACCGGCCCTGAGACGAAGTCAGCGAACAAGAGGGCTACGTGGCTACCTCAGAACATTACTGAGCTGAAGCACCGGACGATTGAGATTCCTGGAAGGTTGCCATAGACGCCCTGAAGGAGAACAATACTTGCAGGAAGCGGTTAGCTTGCCCCCGGGTCACAGGAAACCCATCCTGTCCAAGGGGTTGTTTACCGTGAAGGACGATGGTCGCTACAAGGTTCGATTGGTCGCGAAAGGATTTTCCCAAAGACCAAGGTTGGATTACTGGGAAACCGTCTTGGCGTTGGCGAACGAGTACGACATGGTCGTTCATCAAATGGACGTCAAAACTGCATCCCTGAATGGAAATTTAGAAGAGGTTATCTTCAAGCAGTTGCCAAACGATGACGTCGGCAAATCAAAGGTCGTTCGATTACAGAAAAGTTTGTACGGCTTGAAGCAAGCGGGTCGTACTTGGAACCAGCGATTCGACGACAAGATAGAAAGCTTAGTTTCTATCCGTTGAAGAGTGACTGCTGCGTTTAACGATCCTGTAAGCGAGCACTCAACCTCATCTTGTATGTGGATGACACCCTGATTGCCGGAAAAGACGTTTCAGAGGTTATCTGGATCAAGTTCGAGCTTGGAAGGCTATTCCAGATGAAGAATTTCCTGGAAGTCAAGACATTCTTGGGGATTACCATAAAGCGAGATTTTCCGAATAGCGTCATCGGGATTTCGCAATCAGGATACGTCCAGAACGATGGTGAGGTTATCACCGAACAACCGTTCAAAGAATTGACATCTTCGAGACCAGATATCTGTGCTGCGGTTAGCGCACTGAGCAAATACCAGGCCAGCCCGGCGGATAGGCATTGGCAAGGCCTGAAGCGTATTTTGCGATACCTACGAGGTACGATCGATACGGCGTTGGTATTCCGCAGAAACGCGAAATCGGAACCACGGATATGCTGATGCAGATTTTGCCAACGAATCTGATGATCGAAGATCTGTATCAGGTTACGCTTACATGATCTTCGGGAATCTAGCTTCGTGATCAACGAAATGTCAGCAGACGACCAGTCTGTCGTCGACCGGAGCTGAGATAGGAGCCCTTTGTCATGCAGTCAAGAAAGATTTGTGGTTAACAAACTTCCTAGGTGAATTGGGTGTGGTTAGCACTCCTTTCACGTTAATGGGTGACAACATCCCTTGCATCCAGTAGCTCGAAGAGACGCGAACCCATCAGCGGATGAAGCATCTGGACGTTAAGGATGCTTTCATCAGAGACATCATAAGAAGCGGTCAGCTATCTTTGCGACACATCTCTACTGAGGATCAGCCAGCTGATGCGTTCACGAAGGCGTTACCAAGAGCGAGGCTCGTGAGGCTTTTCAGCATTCTCAATTTACGAATTGAGGGGAGGTGTTGAAATTTACGGTTTCTCCGGAACAGCAGCAGTACAACAGCCCGTGGCAGCAAACTTCTGCTGCCACGGGCAGAACCAAAACAAACAATGTTTTGGTTCCTTTTGCTATGTTGAATTCGCAATCGAGAAAAATAGATCAATGATTGTAGATGACACGTGATGATGATAATCGCGGTACAAATGTTTACATCATCACACGGTAAGGCGAGAATACTCAAATTGGGTTTGTGGTAACACAACAGTGTTGCCAGATATTCTGGGTAAGAGTATCAAAGTATTCATTGAGAAATGAGTACTTTCCCGGTTAGGGAATATGATAAGTGAGTGCGACAATAGCAATCGCTAATGAATTGTGTAATTATGTAATGACTAGACTGACAAAACTTGCATGAAGATAACTCTATTCCACCAATGAAATCTGCGTTTTCAACAGTACCGATATTTACAAATGGAATTCAAGAGTTTTTCTAATTTTTCTTATTATTATTATTTACTCGAAACTCGAAACGAAAAATAAACGCCTTTGAAATTTCGGAACATAAAATCAAATTTTAGTAAAAAATCAACCACTTTTACTTTCGATTTTCAATTAGGCTCCTTTTACTAACACGATAGCAAAAAGCGAAATTTGTTTGTGTTTTTTGGCGCTTTTTTGGCAGCCGTCGTGTTTGCCACCGCAAAGAAAAATCAGTGCTGTTGCGTTTTGTGAACAAATGGACGACGAAATTCAAGCCGAATCTACAATGGAAGCATACAGGAAACAAACAATTTGGAAGCAGACCGATTTTCCTGTTTTAATAGGTAAAATTTTCTATTTTTTCTACCAGGTTGCCGTTGCCAGTGAAGGAACACGATTTTTAGCCATTTTTTTTGTGATAACACCAGATCTCGACGTTTCGGGCATTTTTAAAGTTATTTGGCTAATTTAAATTACTACTTTCCCACCCTATAAAAAATCCTTATGAGCAGAAATTTTGCACATTTCAGTTTTTGGGGTAATCTACAATATTTATATAGTTGGTTTGCAAAATTCGAACATAAAATTATTCCCATACATCTATTCCCAGCCTAAAATATGTGCCGCAAAAGATCTTTAAACCGAAGTTTTCTCTTCAAACAACATATTACATTATAAGAAAAAAAGACATAAATTCAATTCTAAATTAGATTGTCATAAATCGATCCGCAATCAAATTTAAGTTTATGAACGATTGGCCTGCTCATTTCCAGCTTCCAGCAAACGGAGCCAACTTTTCAGCCCACCCACAATTCTCGCAATGGAAAAACTCCAAAGATCTAAACCCATCCCCAAATCATTTGGAAATAAAAATCCCTGAAGCGTAACGAGACCTCTCGAAAACTTCCGGTGCCAGTGGAGTAAGCAAGACGCCCCCGGAATGCTATTAAATCGCCTTGGTCCCGGAAAATATTTTCGTGCAGTTGATTTCCCGTTCCTGTTCCCGTTTTTCCAAAACAACAACTGTTGAGTTCCGGGTACGGCGCTCTTTTCCTCTGGAACGGACTTTTCTTAGGCAGCGATCCGTTCACGAAACATCCGTTGAATTATCATCCCTTTGGCATGGCTCTGGCACGTCTACTTCATTATCGTCGCCTTGCTGGTGTTGACGAAGTCTGTGAATATGCTCGGCTTTCTTCCGATGTGATTTTTTTTTCTTTTTTTGTTCTGTTGTCTTTTTTTCCGTTTTGGCCTTTGCAAGCTGACATTTGAAGCTCAAAACTTCAACGGAAGATTCATCGCCAGCGATTATAGGAAAGGGGAGCGACAAAAAAAGAACGACGTTGAAGACAAATGAGAATCCGGACAATGATTTTCAGTGAAAACTCGTCAAGCCATGAACTTATTTAGGTGATGCTTTTTTATCTTTTAATTCCAGACAAACGTTCAAGTACACCTTCTTCCTTATAGACAATAATCGTAAGCGTTAAGTAGTTTATTGAAAACAAAACCAATTTCTTCATAAATCTTCCTCATGTTGACACAACCTTGTTTTTAATCCGAATCTCCTCCTCATCTTAGTTCTGATTCTGATCGAAAACAAGCTCAATATCCTCAATAGGATACCGGTACTTATTCTGGTTATAAAACTGATATAGATCTTTATTTATCCTGGATCTGAAACCCTAATCCATTACTCGGTTCCTTCATTATTTCTCAATTAAAATCCTGCTCGCCATCCTGACTCAGCCGATTTTGATCCTGATTATGATCCCAGAACCAGATCCTGAATCCTGAACTATGGATCCAAATCGGGATACTCAACTTTTATCCACTCGAGGATGATACTCTTGGATCCTGACTTTTAATCTCCATCCAAATTCAAGAAAATATCGACCCTGATTTCACATTCTGTTTCTGCTCAATCTTCGATTCATTTCATCCTGGATTCAGATCTAGATCTAAAATTCAGTTTCACGGCTCTCGTCCCCAGTTCTGATCAGCATCAGGAAGTAAAACTTGTTCCAACTAATTCTGTAATCTCGTGTGTTAAAGGGAGTAGACGAGAAGATGAATGTTGTAGAGGATAGATGAAAGAAATAAAGAAATTTTTCAAATAAATTAAAAATGTTTAAAATGGTTAAAAAATAACATACAAATATGATTCGCATTTTAACGTGCAAACTGAGAGCGAGAGAAAAGAGAAAAAAAAGCTGGCCATCAGAGCCCAACAGGAGCAAACATTCAATTGTCTTACGACCATGGAAAATACATAGAAGAATCGAAACTGACCCTGGAATCTGGATTTAGATCCTGATCCTGATCCTGAATATTGATCCTGGAACTTGATCGGGGATCCTAATGATAATTTGTATTTTTGATCGTAATCTTGACTTCTGATTCCAGATTTTGATTCTGGACCATGATCACGGAAATTTATTCCAAACACATATTCTTATCCCAATCGTGGGTTTTGGGTTTTTAATCCCTTGATGCCTATCGAGATCTTGGATCTTGAATTCTGATCTTACATTCTGTGCTTGGTACTTGATTTCGAGTGCTGATTCTAAACTAAGGTTGCCAGATTTTTTTTCCATCAATAAGGAATTACTCAAAAAAATCAAGAGAAAATAATTGAAAAAAACTTTTTTTTATCAAAACTCTTAAGTAGATTTTTAATCGTATTTAAGCTTCCAAAAAACCTTTCATGATTATTTTTATAAAACTTGCAACAAAAAATCGTTTTGGACGCATAAATTAAAAAAAAAAATACAACACAATTTGTTTTATTTTTGTTTGATTTGGCAATTGAAGTGAATAAATCTGGGATTTTTTCCGAGCAGCCGGGCAAAAGCTCTCAAATTTTGCATTAAGTATCCGAGAGATCTGGAAAGCTTATGCCGAACACTGATCCCAGATCCTAGATTTGCACCTTCATCCTAGTTTTGATCCTGATCACTATTCCTGAATCTGATCTTGAAACCAGTATCATGATCTTAATCCGGATTCTGTTTCAAATTCTGATTCTTGATCCCGAACTCTGGTTCTGTATCTAGATCCCAGGATCCAGATGTTGAATCAGATCCTGATGACTCTTTTTTAATCTCGTATCTTCAGGCTAATATCGGAACTCAATGCTGGTTATGATTCCAATGCTCAGTTTAGATCCCGGACTCTGGTCTTGATTATAAGTCTGAACCTGAGCCCAATTCATAATCAATATCTTCGATGTTGATCATGATTCCGGATACTTATCCTGATCCTGAATCTAGATGACGAAAGTCCACTATTTATTCAGATCCTGTCGTCCTTATTCAAGAATCCAATACTGGACTCTCGCATTTTAAATGCCCGTTTTTAATCTTCAAAACTGATCTATATGCTGGTCCTGCACTCTGGTTCTGTATCCAGATACCAGGATCTAGATGTTGAATCCGGTCCTGATGATTCGGTTTTTATCTCGTATCCCCAGGCTTTTAAGTCTGAACCCAATCCTGTCATGACAAAGTCATGGTTCTTATCCTGATCTCAGAGCCCAAGTCAGAATGATTATCTCGAATGTTTATAATGATTATGAATTCCTATTACGATAATCTAGATGATAAAAATCCAGTATTTATTCAGATTCTGTCGTTCTGATTCTCGAAACCTTATGCTGATCCTGAGCGTAATTCAAGAATCCAATACTGGACCCGGACCGGAGTTAATCCTTATCTCGCATTTTGAATGCCCGTCTTCAATCCCCAAAACTGATCTATAGACTGGTCCTAGATCGCGATTAATGATTTCGCATCCCAGCAAACATTTTTGAAGCAACATTCTTATGTTGTTTTAATAAACGTATACACATTATAGAATAATCCTATGAAAGTTGAAAAAACAGCATTTCTTTCTAAAGCGTCTAAATCTACTCGAATTGGGCTTTGTCCGACACCTTATTCGTACTTTTCGGAAGAGTGCAAGAGAGCGCAATATTTTGCTCTCATAGCCTTCAAATCGCTGCCAGCGATTATATTTTCCAGTTCTATCATTGGTCAATATCACTCAATTCCCAAATGATTTTTAGCCATCTGCATGCATTGCTGGTTTTAGAGAGAACATGGCGTTGATTTTCTTACTTGGAGTCCGCGCGGGAACAAAATCATTTCAAAATTTACAAACATGGCGGACTTTCTATCATATCCGATTTAAACTAACTTCAGATGCATTTTATATGATCTTTTCACTATGCAGTTGGATTGCGACTCGCAACAGCATTTCAAACGACTTAAGTTATCATTTCTGATACGATTTCATATTTGCTG
Source organism: Uranotaenia lowii (assembly GCF_029784155.1). Taxonomy (NCBI): domain Eukaryota; kingdom Metazoa; phylum Arthropoda; class Insecta; order Diptera; family Culicidae; genus Uranotaenia; species Uranotaenia lowii. The sequence continues at coordinate 162,321,238 of NC_073691.1, read as the reverse complement.
GGATTGAGCTCTCGGTGACTGATCCTAAACCCTGATATTTACTGAATCTTGTTGTTGTGGAGAATATAGATAATAAGAAATAAATTAAGAAAAAAAAATAAAACAAACAAAAATATAAATGCAAATCTTCAATGTAATCTACGAATGATTATTTAGAGTGCAAATCTGTTTAGAATCCATCTATTGTGTTCGAATCCATTTCTAATGAGAGAGTTGATTGAGCAATCAAAGTGAGGAGAAAGCTTGAGCACAATCCGCTGTTTCGAAGCTGCGCTGCTGCCATCTGGGGTAGTACGATGTTGAGTGAGCAACATTCTGGGTGAACGATAAATTATAGACGACTTTACATTGCTTCGAGTTAAGTTTCCATAAATCCAAATGATTATGAAAAAAAAAACACTCCTTTGAAAAATTGGAGTTTGTTTTCAATTAAATTTGAATAAATTAGCCTGGTAGGAGAGTCAATTCTATCAGATATAGTTCCATTTTAAAATAGTCAGTTGGTCAGAGAAAACTAACATGGGGCTGTTCAGATACCACCTGGACAACTTAGGTTGGATGAGGGGATATGGAAATGTTTACGGAGAAGGGGGTAGGGTTTTGGGTAATGTCCACGTGGACATACTTACTTTCAAAATATTTTCTAAAGGTGAATAAATATTAAGATGTTACAATCAAAATTTTAAAATTGCAAAGCTTTCCAGTTTAAGGTTAAGCAACTAGTAGCCACTTGAATGATAATTTATAAATTAATAATAATTATAATTATTTCGAATCAGATTTAGGAAAAAAAAACAAATTCAAATCTGTCCACGTGGACATCCGGGGAGGGAGGTAGGGGTTTGCCAAATGTCCACGCTTGGCCACGGAGGGAGAGGAGGGGGTAAAAAATCTCATTTTTCTGTCCACGTGGTATCTGAATGGCCCCCATATGAATCAATTTTTTCGTCCTCATAGCTTTTAATTTTTTCCAATAATCTCTAAGGTCTTTTTTTACGCGGTATGAATTCCGTCTCTTACGTATAGGACTTGAAATATTTTCGCTCAAAAAACGTGTTGATTCGCGAGAGCCGTGTAAAAGAATCATATCCATGGCAAAAAAACCGCGTAAAAAGAAGCCGTGTTAGAAAAACTGAGCAAAATCAAACCGCGTAAAAAAAGACCTTAGTGTATATTTTTTTTTATCATATCTTTGTATTAAACTTTATGCGTTTCTCGTTGGTCTGTATAAAAGAACGATTTTCTCGTTGTTACTTTAAACTATAACTATTGGATTTGGTTCAGTTGTTTCATTTAATAAATACGTTATATAAAAATTTAAATAGTTTCAGCCTAAGACAGTATAAAATGTTAAGTTTTAATTTAAAATTTTCTACGGCTAGTGGTTGTATAAATATAATTTTCAATAAAATTTCCCAAAAAAAAATGAGATCATGAGGTCCGATAAAAATACAAAACATGTTATAACCATATTGAACGATGGCAATTGAACGATGGCTAATAGAAAATAGCAGAAATGTATGTTTTTTTGAATAAAAAATTCTAGCTTAACAATTGTTGGGTCTTTCCAAAATTTTAAAGGAACGTTAATTGACTTCTCTTTTAACAAACTGCAATTGAAAATGTGCATTTGGCTCGAGTTTTCATTCAAAAATATGTGAAATACTCAGAATAGTTTTTGCAGTAGTAAAAAATTGACCTTTTTTGTTGTCGATTTGCGATGCTTCACGGCACATACACATTTTCTTCTATAGCTCACATTAATCTCTGAACCTTCTACTTCAAATTTGTATCCGTCATTTTCTGAAAATCCTAACCAAATCAAAGAAAATAATGATTTATTAGAAGCTAGTATTTCCACCCGTTTGTTTACATTTTCTTGCACACACACGACCTGTCAAAAATTAGCTTCGAAATCGCGAATTGGGATTGGGCCTGCTAAAAAGAATAAAGCTTGCTCTTTACTCTTACACAGATTTTCACAAGAATGACAGCTAATCGGAGTGAAATTGGAGTGAAGGCTATTGCTTTCTCTGTTTAACACACGAGAAATGGTATAACCTGGTTGCGAGCGCACCCATCGCCCATGAGTTCGAAGATGTAGTTTCTCTGAGATGAACCGAATTTGACTCGTAAAAATCAGTTAGAAAAGTGGTGTTGTAAAGGATGGATCGTTTTGCGAGACGAGAATCGCGGTGATCCAAGTGAAAAAGTGGTTAGAGTTGAAAAGTTAAAAATAGGCAAAAGAGACTTTTGAGAACCAACAGTCACGACAGTCCTCGATTCCTAATTCTAATCCTTATTCCGAATTCCGATCCTGATCCAAGCCCCTCATGCTAATCTTGATGCTGGTTTACCCTATGGGAATTCTGGCTTGCAGTCTTTTTTAAAGCAAAAACGATTTTTGTTTTTATAAATCCAATGTTTCAATCCGTTTTGAAGAAGATCTTCAGGGTCTGAAAATACTGAAAACATCCACCCCACAAATTCTAACATTTTCAAAACTATACAATCGATAAACGAAGATCCAAAACACAGAAAACAAAATAAAAAACACCACCCAAAACAAAACACACAACAAGCTGACATTTGAAAACAACAAAACAAAAAGTGAAAAGTGAAGTCTGTGCATATTCTGATGCTGAGGAAAAACTATCCCGAAAACACCAGACAAACGGATTTTATCCATGAAAAACTATTCACAGTAAGTTTAACACAAAACCTTTGTTATAACAAAAGACGATTTAATTCGGAAACATTTAAAAACAGATTAAAAAACAGCTCAAGACCTCAACAGGAAAACGAAACTTTTTAGGTACATTTCAAACATTTGTAATCGGCAAAATACCTTATAAAAATACATTTTCAGTCCCTTAAGAATATCCAAAACGGAATGAACCGTTGGATTTATAAAAACAAAAATCATTTTTGCTTTAAAAAAGACTGCAAGCCGGAATTCCCATAGGAAAAACATTATATTCAGTCGATCACAAAAGATCCTGGTTTAGGATTTAAACCCCAATCTGTTCCTGATTTATTTTTCTCTTTCGTTATTGTTCGGATGAACCGAAAGTTGGAACTCGAATGGGCGGGGCTTACTTGGTAACTCAAGAACAGGCTAAAAATACCGTGAGATGTCTTCTAATTGTCTTTAATAGTATCAACTTCCGTGGCTAAATTTCTGTTTGGAAGTTCTAACTTGCACTACTAGGAAGCACCATTTTCTGTCACTGCGGACCAAGTAAAGGGTGTTCGAATCAAAAAGTGGCCAGACTAAATTGTGTGTAAATCGAGTATTTGTTTATTAAAAAGAATCAAAGTATCTTTCATTTTGAAGTTCAATATGTATTAAATACGGAAAAAAGCTCAGTTTTGATTCCGGTTGACCTAGTCCAAAAAAGTGAGCTTTTCGTTTGATACCCGCCATCACATTTTGTACAGTCATCAGATCGCCAGTTTGCTTTGAGCTGCATCTCGCTTTGAACATTTTCCGATTGGGCGAAGTTCTGGTGTGTTTGAAGGGGTTCTTATCCTTAGGCACAACCTAAATGTAGTTAGCGGCATACCACTCCAAGCCCTTTTTTTCATAATGACAGGATGTCAAATCCGGCCAAAACAGCACAGACAAGTCATGTTTCTTCAGGAAAGGCAGCAAACCCCAGACAACCATTTGGTGGGTATTTCGAATTTGCAACACAAATATACGTGCAAATATACGTGCAAATATACGTGTAAACGTATCGTATATAATGCAGCAAAACCAGTATAAACGTATAATTTTGGAGGCCATATAGGTACATCAGCACACATATTCTGATTTGGATAGTATTGTCGTAATAAAATCATGCAATGTATTTAAATACGAAAAAGAATATGCATGGGCCGCACATTGCAGGTGCAGATATACGTATTGTCGTAATAAAATCATGCAATGCATTCAAATACGATAAAGAATATGCATGGGCCGCACATTGTAGGTGCATATATACGAAAATGAGTTTAAATAACATTCTATACGATATAATCTGTACAATAAAATACGACTTGTGAATGTCTGGGGCGCTTTTGCAGACATTCTTTCACGTTAATTTTCCGGTTGAAGATCCCGGTTGCATTAAAAATGTAGCTTTTCAAGTAACCGGTACAGATAGCTTGCAAACGAGATATTTCTTAGCAAACCTTTCCCCTTCCGGTTGCTGTAAGATACTTTTGTCCAGGAAGCTGTCTGAAATCTGCCTTGGCGTAGGTTTCGTCGTCCATTACCACGCTATCAAACTTTGTCAACAATATCGTATACAGCTTCCGAAAGCTGGTTTTTGCCGTAAGGTCGTGCTTTTCATTGCGATTAGCAGTCACTACCTTCTAATAAGTCAGTTGTCCAGATGGTTTTAAAGCTTAATACAGGGTGGTAGACGATATTCCCAACTTATTGGCGACGTCTCTGTAGGGATTAGGACTGATAGATGAGTATGTTATGCAAGATGAATGTAAAAGACGGAACGGTTTGAATGTGTGTGTGTAAAATAGATTGCGCGTAACGTTGAATTTGAACGATTTTGTGAATGCGCTCCATCGAACTCTTGAGAGTGACAAAAAATGAGAGAAACGAGAGTTTAACTACGGATGTGTTGATGTTATCTCGTACCGAATGAAAAGTTATGTGAGTGTGAATGTTTGAAGAAAAAAGTCAGTTAAGAAACGATGTTTGAAACGGAAACATGCGTTTTTCGGGTAAGAAGTAATCGAAGCGGTATCGAATCTTGGTTTTATCACCACAATTGGTCAGATTCAAACGGAATGTATATCGTCCGGTCACTACAGTCTCGAACGGTGAGTTTGGAGTTTAGCTTGAAAGTGCTAGCCACTCTCCTGTTCGTCACTGCGGCTCTCGGATTTCGATTTCCCCCAGGGTCCAGCTTTCTAGTTGTCGAAATACGTTCCCCAAACACTTTCATTACTTTGGAGACGGTTGATTTCGCCACACTCAACGATTTTGCTATTTCTGATGTACCTGTATTACTGTGACCCATGTAGAAAATTCTGATTCGTAGCTCCTCGTGTTTGAACGCCAAACTTAAGACCTAACGTCAAAAGCTAAAGCGAAACATCATCCTATACACAAACATCTACAAAATGATGGGTATTCAGGATTTTTTATATGAACGAATAAAAAAACAACGGCGAATTTAAGCTGACAACTTTTCCATCCGAACACCTCTTATAAGATATTTCGTTTTTCGCTTATCACAATTCTAGTTTTAGAAGCACAATTAAAATCAATGAATTTTGTGATAAAACTATGTTCTAAATCTCTGACAATACTTCTGGTAACTCAAGGATAAAATTTGTAGAATTTGCACAGGTGCAAAAAAAAAACTAAGCTCAGAATCCCGTAAAACGCTTCCTGAGGCCAGAAAATGCATTTTAAAGTTGTGATCCCAAATTAAGCTTAGAACCCCGAAAAACACTTCTTAAGGCCATAAAATGCATTTTAAAGTTGTGATCCCAAATTAAGGTTGGAAACCCAAAAAAACGCTTCTAAAGGCTAGAAAATGCATTTTTGTGTTGGTATCATTGCATTTATTCATCGAACATATTTTTTTCTGATCTCAAATCAAGCTCAGGATCTCGAAAAAACGCTTCCAAAGATAAGGAAAAGCATTTTAAAGTTCTGATCCCAAAATAAGTTCAGAATACCGAAACAACGCTTCTTAAGTAGCCTCCTACACAAACGAAATCAATGGAAAAATACTTACCTTAGGTGAAAATTTCCAGAAAATTGTTTGGACTTAGTTTAAAACACGGCTCGAGCTAACGAACGGAGATTTAATGCCTTTGAATCCCCAATTCCGCAATATTTTGTAAAAAAAATGCCCTTAAAACTGATTTTAACTTAAAAATTTTGTTCAAAAATAGACCTAATTCATGTTATTTTTTTCCAAGAAATGAAGCCTGTTTAGCCACAGCAAGCTTCGAAAATGGACCTATCGCTGATTTTACCCTCATTTCCCTTACATTTTTAAAAAAGTTCATCAGGAATAGAATGTTCGAATTTTAAAATTTCAATACAAATGAGACCTATCTTGATTTTTTTCTTAAGTATCTAACAATACATATTTGAAGCACCACAAGTATAGGAAAATTTAGTTGTCGCTGATTGTACCCTCAGTTCTCCGACATTTTTTCAAGTAATGCAGAAAAATATGTTCGGACTAGAACATTTTCAGACAAATGCAAACTATCTTGTGTATTTTTGCCCAAGGAATCGATAAAGGCATTTTGAGACACGGAACGCATCGAAAAACAGAACTATGGCTGTTTTACCTTAAATTTCCCTACATATTTCAAATAGTTCAGAAAAAGCCTGATCGGAATTGAAAATTTTGAACCAAGTCCAATACCATCTTGCGTACTTTCTATGAGGGAACGATTGACTTCTGTTTGAGCCATCACATGCTTTGGAAAATGGAGCTATGGCGGTTTTACCCTCAATTCCCCTACATTTTTCAAACAGTTTATCAGGAAAATAATGTTCGAATTAGTAAATTTTGAAGCAAATGAGACCTATAACGATTGATTTTTTCCGAAAAATCGAACAAAAGCCACTTGCAGCACCGCGAGCTTCGAAAAATGGAGCTTTTGCGGTTTTACCCTCAATTTCCTCACATTTTTCAAATAGTTCAGAATGATCGGACATGAAAATTTTGAACCAAATGAGAGCTATTTTGTTTGATTTTTTTTTTTGGTTGTTAGAGACATCGCATGCTTCGAGAAATGGGGTTTTAGCTGTTTTACCCTTAATTCCTCTATATTTTTCAAATATTTCAGAAAAAGCATGTTCGAACTTGAAACATTCTGAAAACCTTTCTGTCGAAACCTACCGAATATTTGAAGTTCGCTTCAGCACGCTGATAGACTCGAACCGAACCTCGCTTTGTCAAATTCGTCTTAAAACTGACTCGTTTTTTTTTCTTCCACACGCGTTCAGAGATGCCAATGTGCCTGATTTTTCGAGGCTCAGCCTGACAGCCTGATTTTTGCGAGTGTGAAGAAAAATAGATAGTAAGGAAGTGGATTAAGTACCATTTCTGAAGTTAAAAACTGAAAATTTGGCTGAATCAAAGCAATCGAAAGATTCCCTTTGATTCTTAATCAAAAAAGGGATAAAAGAGAATCTTTCGATTGCTTTGATTCAGTAGAATTATTCTTAATCTTTTTAAACCAAGTAGGCTCACACCACATATTAGAGTGAAAATGTGGAGCGATAACCAAAAAAAGGTCATTGCTTTTTGTGAAATTTCCGTTACTTTAACTTAGTCTGATTTTGCCTAATTTTTATTTCGCCAGTTCCCTGATTTTTGAAAAAAAAAGTTGGCAACCCTACACGCGTTCGTCTTCTCTCTCTCAACTTCATCTCACCGAGAGAATTTCTCCCCGTTTAACGCCTTTTAACGACGGCTTTTGTCAATAGAAGGGTTGACCAATTTGCTTATACTCAATATCAAATAGGGATGTCTATAATGTTTTTCTTAACTGTTTTTCTCATAAATTTATGTATGATCATTTAATTTCCTACACTATCTTGTGTCATTTTTTTTCGATGAATGGGTGATTGAAGCACCCCACGTTTTGGGAAATGGAGTTATGGCGATTTTTACTCCTGAATTCTCCTTCATTTTTCAATTAATTTAGAAAAAAGAACATGTCCGAACTTATAGAGTGGCAAGCTTTGAGCCAATGAAATTAGTCTTGGGTTTTATTTTCCGGGGACTTGATGGCTATTTGAGCAACCACACGCTTCGGAAAATGGAGCTTTGGCAGATTTTACATTCAATTCCCCAATATTTCTTCGCGGTTTATAAACTTTCTTGCCCATTGTGCAGTGGTTTCGAAGAGACAGGATGCCGAGTTTTATGAGGAAATTTAAGCTGGGAACTCCCAGAAATCCCAAAAGTCATTCTTTTGTAACATGTTTTAAAATGTGAAGAGATACAAAAACAAGACAAAATCTTGATAAGTTGGCCTATTTCACAAGAAGTAAGCTTAATTAATTACACTAGTTTACAGCATTTTTGAACTCAGTAAACTGAAGGTCATTTCTTATGCGAAATCGGGCGCTGAATCCGAAAATGAAATTCAAAAAAATCTCAGTAGAACCGTTTTTGAGTTATGCTCCAAATATGAAATTTCGTAAAAATTAAAAAAGTTCTTGTACTTAGATTAAAATATCTCGGACGGCATAACAGTAATTTGAAATCCCTCTTTTGCATATTGAAGGTGAATAGATTTTCTATCGATCATCTGAACACTGTTTTTGCGTTTGACCAACAGTATTGTTGATATTAGTGACTTTATGAGAAAAAAATTTATAAAAAACGCATTTTTTAGAGAAAATTTTATTTCAACGAAAGTTTTAGACTCGATGGTAGCATTTAAAAAATCTGATTTTCTTTTGCGCTTGAATGACAATTGGAAACAAAGATTTCAAGTGGTTATTTATCAAAATCGGTTGAAAATTGAAGAAGTTATGGCTACTTTACCATAATAGTATTTTTTGTAGTTTTTCATAATTTAACAAACCGCAGTACACTTATCATAGTATAGGAAGAATGAAACATGATAAATCTCACTCGCTCCAAATCAAAATTATTTATTAGCTTACCAGAAGGTCACATGCCAAGTTTCAGGAAGATCTGACCATAAGGAGGGGTTGCTTGAGTCTCAAACGTGAATAAAATTTTGAGGTATTTTGCCCGGAAAGAACGAAAAATACTGGTTTTTCATCAATAACTTCTTTCATCACTAGCTGATTGTTTTTTATGGTTGATTTTCTTAAAGCCTAAGTTGAGACAAATATTTCACCCGAAGACTGTAACTCGATTGAATTTGAAACAGAAAAGTTATTGCGGTTCGCACGATTTTACATTAAAAATGTTGGTCAGTTAATCAAGTTCACGATTTTTTTTAAATTTTGTGAACTAGTGTTATTACAGTTGCAATAAAAATTGATTGTTGATATTTGGAAATCCACTGTAGGCTTAAGCAATTTTTTAGTTATTTAAACAAAATGAGATGAAAAAAATATTTTAAAGTATCAACGAATGCCCCCCACCTTCAAGAAACAGCAAAGGTTTCAATTTAATAAACTGTTTTGGCTCATTAGCGTATTCATATTCTCTCCCTCACATTTAATCCGACTTTAAACACCGTTTCGTATCGTTCTAAGCTACTTCGAAAATTTCACCTTCGCGACTGAAGGCAGGCGCCCTCCAATGTTTAATTCCATTAAAAGTTGTTCCCCAGTCTCGTGGCGTTTCTAGAGCGGAAGTGCTCGATTAGGGATTTCGAGAAGCGTTCAACTGTGTTTCTCATCCTTTGCAATTCTTTCCCTCCGCCCTGCCAAGTCCGCCTCTTGTTGGCTCCAATATCGACTTTCGTGCCCGCCTTTTGTCATTCGCGGTTCCGGCTAAACGCTGTCAACCTTTGACAATCTTCATCCCTTCCACCCCCTCGCTTCCGGTGTCGTGTTTGCCGATGTTCCCTGGGTTCGTATTCAATGGAAGATCCTCGCATATAAACAAGGTTTTATGACATTTTGGCCTCCAAAGAAACGGTTCCGGCAGGCACAAGTCAAACCAATAACAACAACATATTGGCGGCAGTCAAATGGTCCGGGTACTATTCCTGCCATATGGTTTCCTCGTAATCGGGCGGTAAGTTTTCCCCGGAGGAGCAAAGGGGACACCGGAGTTCGACTAGATGTACCGTAGCTACACTAGCGAGAGACATATTGTGAGTGAAAAAGCCGACAAAAAGCATCGAACATAACTCGTGGTTTCATCTTTTTGCCGCCGGTTATTTCGCTACCGCGGGCGCTAATCTGCACCCTGGGTCGTGAACTTTGAGCCGATTCCGGATACAGTATGGTTGGAGGCCAACAACAAACGGCTTCCTTTCCGTTGGATCTTCTTGGTCCCCGTTTCCCTCATGTCAGAGCACCAAACACATATAGTCACTTCACACAGCTGCCAATGTCATGGGTGTTTATGTCATGTGTCTGGCGTTTCTTAAGGGAACGCAAGAAAATTCTTGTGAAATTTTAATATATTATGGTTTAACGTCTTCCTGGAAGAAAAAGAAGCCGAAATTTTTTGAAGAAATGATTGTAAGACAAGCTTTTTGTAACTAGCTTCAACTGATCCAAACCGGACTAAGAGGTGTTCTTACGTTGTCTAAAGTAATTAATCGCGGCACCAAACTTTGTTGGTAAACACGGTGTTCGAGATTCCCACTGTGCTTTGCTTTACTTGCCCAGCTTTGTAGCTCTGCTTGTCTTGTTTGCCTTGTTTGCCTTGCTTGTCTTGCTCGTCTTGCTTGTCTTGCTTGTCTTGCTTGTCTTGCTTGTCTTGCTTGTCTTGCTTGCCTTGCTTTTCTTGCATGCCTTACTTGCCTTGTTTGCCTTGCTTGTCTTGCTTGTCTTGCTGGTATTGCTTGTCTTGATGGTCTTGCTTGTCTTGCTTGTTTTGCTTGCCTTGCTTATCTTGCTAACCTTACTTGTCTTGCTTGAATTGCTTCTCTGACCTGTCTTGATTGTCTCGAACGTTTAGCTCGCCTTGATTATTTTACTTGCTTTTCTTGCCCCGCTTGCTTTGCTAACCTCTCTTGCCATGCTTGCCTTGTTTGCCTTGCATGACCTCTTTTGCTCGTCTTGCTTGTCTTGCTTATCTTGCTTGTCTTGCTTGTCTTGCTCGTTTTGCTTGTCTTGCTTGTCTTGCTTGTCTTGCTTGTCTTGCTTGTCTTGCTTGTCTTGCTTGTCTTGCTTGTCTTGCTTGTCTTGCTTGTCTTGCTTGTCTTGCTGTCTTGCTTGTTTTGCTTGTCTTGCTTGTCTTGCTTGTCTTGCTTGTCTTGTTGTCTTGCTTGTCTTGCTTGTCTTGCCTGTCTTGCTTGTCTTGGTTGCCTGCTTGCATTACTTATCTTGCTTGTTTGTTTGTCTTGCTTGTCTTGCTTGTCTTGGTTACCTGCTTGCATTACTTACCTTGCTTGCCTTGCTTGTTTTGCGTGTCTTGCTTGTCTTGCTTGTTTTGTTTGTCTTGCTTGTCTTGCTTATCTTGCTTGTCTTGCTTGTCTTGCTTGTCTTGCTTGTCTTGCTTGTCTTGCTTGTTTTGCTTGTCTTGCTCGTCTTGCTTGTCTTGCTTGTCTTGCTTGTCTTGCTTGTCTTGCTTGTCTTGCTTGTCTTGGTTGCCTGCTTGCATTACTTACCTTGCTTGCCTTGCTTGTCTAGCTTGTTTTGCGTGTCTTGCTTGTCTTGCTTGTTTTGTTTGTCTTGCTTGTCTTGCTTGTCTTGCTTGATTTGGTTGCCTGCTTGCATTACTTACCTTGTTTGTCTTGCTTGTCTTGCTTGTCGTGCTTGCTTTCCTTGATTTGCTTGTCTTGGTTGCCTGCTTACATTACTTACCTTGCTTGCCTTGCATGTCTAGCTTGTTTTGCGTGTCTTGCTTGTCTTGCTTGTCTTGCTTGTTTCGTTTGTCTTGCTTGTCTTCCTTGTTTTGCTTGTCTTGTTGGTTTTGCTAGCCTTGCTTACCTTGCTTGTTTTGCTTATCCTTTCTGTCTAGTTTATCTTGCTTATCTCGCCTTGGTTGTCTTACTTGCCTTTCTTTCTCTGCTTGCTTTGCAAACCTCGTTTGCCTTATTTGCCTTGCTTGTCTATCTTGCCTTGCTTACTTTGCTTACTGTTCATTCTTCGTTTTTATAGTAATGCATTTGTTCACAACTACAAGTATTTTTTGAGAATATAAAAAAATATTTTGAAATCATTTTAATCCCGTATAAAAATTTCAAAATTTCCAAGTCCCCCTCTAAAGCTTTTCGTCAACAACATTTACTGTTGGTGTGACTTTTTCACCTGCAATGTGCAACCCTATCTGCCAACTCTGACAAGGACAGACTTTGACACCGGATCCGGCTGTTGCCGGGTGAGAGAATTTACATATGGGTTGGCTTCGGAAAGGGAAGAATGCCAAAGAGGCCACCGGTGAATCGAGATGGTTGACAAACCTGTTTGTAGAGACTCAACTATGTATTGGAAGAAGCAGAGAAAAAAGTGGCAATCCGAGCCAGGTTGTTAGGGACAAAAGAACAAACCGGAAGTTCACCCGGCATTTTGGTTGATGGAAAAACTAGCAGTTGTTTACCTCTTCCTCAACTTTCCACCTCCAACCCTTATCAGGGCGGAGAGCCTAGAAATACTCTTTTACTGCGAACCGACAGCTGCGAATTGCTTTATCTCTAATTGTAACACCGGGAATTCGCATGTAGCTTTTAGTATGATCCAGCTGGGAGTTATTTCACCGGAATAGGAAAAGTGGAAGTGGATAAAGGAAAACGTTCATCCAATGAAAGTGGATCCAGTTAGTGGAAAATTGAGTCATTATCACGTGCATACGGAAAGGGTGTGTTCGATAGAAGCGATGCCCCAGTAACACAACTGCTTTTGCTTTGATGTCTTCTAGTTGGGGAAAAAGGCTTTCGATTGCATTAGGAAGGCTTCCGGGGTGCGCGCTTCAGGGCTTTTCTTTATAGGGCAAATGATACAAGCGTTTGTTACTTTGCTACAGTTAATTGAATTTATTTGTGTTTATGATGGCATTTCTGTCAAAGGCATCCCGAGCGAAAGTTTGCAGCGACAATTTTTTTGAATGGAGCCTTCATTACAGTATAAATTAATATTTAAATACACATAACACAATATAAAAAACAAATAATAGATTTCATTCCAGAAACAGTCAAATCTAAGTCAGGCAAATAGAGATTTGCTGCAGGGTCATTCCATACCAAGTGTCCATGAAAATGCAACGACCCTCTTCGATTTCGCTCAAAATCAGTAGCGTGTCTTATTATAACAGGGGTCGGGGAACGAAATCGAAATTTTTTCACATATTCATATTATGCACCAACAAATTCATAAACTGCAAAATGAATATATACACTTTTCACTCAGAATTTCACTTTTACCCCATTTGGGGTAATTTACCCCGGTTCCCCGACCGCTGTATTATAACGTTAATAAGAAAAATCCAAAGTTTTCGAGGAATCGGACCACCCTCCCTCAAATGGAAGCCCCCCTTTTTTTGAAAATTTGGCAATTTTGGCCAAAAAAAACTGTTTTTGTTAGAAGCTACAGATAAGATTAGACTATCCCTATAAAGAATATGTTATAAGCTATCAAATGAGTTGATAGAAAATTTTCGGCAGTGTTGCCAAACTAGAAAATTTTGCATTTTAAAACTTAAATTGCGATTATCTCAAAATGCCCCCACTTTTATTTTTGATTTGATGGCGCCAATGGATTCAGCGTAAAATTTTACATAAGAATCACTCATTCACTCAAAACAATATGAGTTGTTTCGGAGATATCAAGTTTTTAAGATGGTAAGGTCGTGAAATTTCACCGTTACGCCAATACATCTTATAAATACGCCTCCGAACGGATGGATCTGCTTCCGCATATACTACAGGGTCCGGCAATTGAACTGCTATATTACTTCAACCGTAATTATTTCGTTGCACACGAAACAGTATTGAACGACCCCTCGTAGCTTTGTTTATAAAGTCTTAGCTGTCATTGCACGGTGGTGCAGAACATCAATCTAGCTGTACGAAATTAATAGCGCCCAGGGATGAAAAGATATACGTTTGATGTCTTCAGCAACATTGTTCAATTTTACATGGAGCATATTCTAGTATAAAATTTTTGCCGAGGGGTCCACCGATAGCGGGATAAAAATGCTATCTTTTTTATTTTTCAAATTAGGGCTTTGATGTCTTCGACAAAGTTGTTTATCTGATCAAAATACATAAGTTTGTTGAATATGTCAAAGTCCTGTCACATCACTCTCTGGAGTTACAGTTAAAGTAAAAAACTCTCTTGAAAAAACAAATATTTAAACCTGACACGTTGAAGATTGGATAAAATGGTACGCTGTCTTCGAAACAAAGTTGTAACATGCTACGATCTATAATTGTCTCATATTTTATAATGGTTTTAGAAGTTGCTGAAGCCCTACAGAAAGCATTTAGTGTATTTTATTGGCAATTTTGGAAGGCTCGTTCATCGAAAAGTGTACGACTTCCATCCAAGCCCTTCATGACCGCGCAGACAATTCAACTTGCAGTAGGCTACCACAAAACTGCTAAGATTCACACATCGAAAGTAGGCCACGGTAGCAGATACGTGTTTCGTACGACATCTTAGAGCATTTCAGAGAAACTTATGTCCATTAAAACATAGGATTTAGACGATACATAGGTTGAAGTGCTATTAAACCCTTCACTTAACTATGTTGAAGGAGTTCTCTTCGATCATGATACTATCAAAGAAGAAGACAACTTTATCCTGGAACAGCTTAAATCCCAAGGTGTGACGAAAGTTAGGAGTATTACCAAAAAGTCGGAAAAGTAAGAAAAAACACCCCACTGCTTATCCTGATTTTTCAAGCGTCCAAACGGCCGGAATACATATTTTATGGCATGATAAGGACAAAAATTCGCCTTACTATCCTTCACCAATGATTTGCTTTCGATGTGGACAATATGGACATGCTCAAAAGTTCACACCCTTAAAGAAGACGAGCAATGCGCTAACGACCCATACTGTTTACACTGTTTTGAGAACCATCCCATTATAGCTAGAAATTGTCCAAAGTATCAAGAAGAAGTGGCTATAATCAAACTTAAAGTTGACCAAGGTTTAACTTTCAGTAAAGCGCGTACGGCATTCAAAAATTCGTGTAGAGCAACCACTTTCAAAAGCGTCGTGCAACAATGCCTATCAGTTGATTTAGATAAAAAAAATATGAACCAAAGGCAAATTCCTCACAATATGATCTTTTAGAATCGTCGAATACTCAGCTTAGGCGGTTTCCAGCAACCAAGCATATTCCGGTGCCAACAGCTAGCCAAAACAAACAACTCGATCTCCTAAACTCGTCAAATATCCATCCTGGGCGGAATCCGGCAATCAGGCTAATATGAATTTCCTCAGTAAAATAATGACACGTTCAAAGTTCAAAGTATAAAATAGAACTGAGCGTAGCTCCTCATTTTATTTGTATTTATATCCAACTCGATAACTCCTTCGGAGTATTTTATGGCAAATTAATCGTTTTTGGTATAAGCCACAAAGCTCGAAAATACGATACACAACAGTTCTCTTTCCTTTAGTTTGAATTTACAATCATAATATTAAGTTTAGGCTTACATAAGTATTGATATGAAATCCACAAAATTATTCTTTTTCTTAATTCACTTAGTAATGAAATTTTCATTATTCTTTTGCACATTTTCCGAACGTGATCTACTTCGTGTCTGGATAGGACTTCGTGACACTTCCATGCACTTAAATTTCGACGAGGGCATTCTCTCGGACTCCGATAGCGTGTTATCATGCGGGCTCTGATTATCGTCGTCTGAAGATGATGTTTTTCTCCTACGCTTGCTCCTCTGGATTGGCACGTTTATGGTGGCTCCTTTCGATCGCTGTTGTTCCACCAATTTCAGTTGGTTGCGGTGTGCATTCATCGTGGTACTGCCAATAGATATTAAGAAAATATTTGGTGAGACTCTTTTAACATACTTCGCTTCTATCCATTTCTGGATTTCTCTTTTATTTGGATTTTTGTAATAAATTCTATCACCTAGTATTAACTTTGAATAAGCATCAGGTTGTTCTGAAAGAAAACTATTCCAAGAAGTTTCCTTCTTGTCACCTTTATTGAGGCACTTTTTAAAGGTTGTAATGTGTTCTTCTCTCTTCCCTTCCCCCTCAGATTGATTTTGAAGAAAGTTTTTATACTGTTTACTAGGGTGCAATAAATCAAGTAAGGTCTTTGGTTTGAAGTTAAATATTTTTTCTGATGGAAATTTTTGATCATCAACTCCACAAGTGTTTCTGTAATTAGCTAAAAAATAAGTAATCAGATCTTCAATGGGAATTGTTTTTGTTTTTTGATCTAAAATAAACTTTTTGAATGTATCTTTTACCGTTCTCACCATTCTTTCAGCCTGTCCATTACTACTTGGGTGGTAAGGCGGGGATTTCATCACCTTTATGCCTTGTCTTTCCATAAAAGAAACAAATTCTTGAGAGCTAAACGGTGGTCCACCGTCTGTAATTATCACATCTGGAAGTCCAAATCTTGCAAAACAAGAAGTAAATTTCCTTATCACTTTTTTCGCGTCTGTTCCAAATTTCATTAATTCTATCTCTAACCACTTTGAATGACTGTCCACAATAATTAAAAAAAATTGTTGATTGAAGTGAAAGAAATCGGCATGTACTCTACTGAAAGGCCTTGTTGTGGGTATCCATGGTGAAAAAACTGCCTTTCTGGGTAAACTCGTAGTTTTTAGACAAGGTTGGCAATGCTTAACAAATTTTTCGATATCATTATTTATACCCAACCAAAAAATGGAGCGTCTAGCAGTTTGCTTCATTTTCACGATTCCATTATGATTTGCATGAAGAAGGTTTAAAATTTCAAATTGCAATGAATGTGGAATAATCACACGATCTTTATACAACAAACAATCATCGGCAAGCTCTAAATCATCTTTCAATGAAACAAACGCTTGACAATATTTTTCTACTCTTTCTGGCCAACCCACTTTGATAAATTTAACAATTTGTAATAGTTGATTATCTCTCTTAGTCATTTTTGCTATATTTTAAAAATTCAAAGGAAAATCATTAAAAAAATTTATGCTGTTTATGTTGTTATAATCTAAGTTATTAGGAACTTGTTGATCTAGAGGAAACCGGGAGCAAAAATCTGCGTTTCCCATTTGTGATGCAGGTCGATATTTGATATCAAATTCATAAATAGATAATTCCATCACATATCGTTGGAGCCTTGTAACGCAAAGTTGATTTTTCCCTTCCCTACCAAAAATTCCTAACAAAGGTTTATGTGTAACATGTAAAACGTTGTCCAAATAAATATTTATGAAACTTCTTCACAACAGACACCAAAGCTAAAGCCTCCAAATGCAAAATGGGATATGACTTTTGAGTTGAATTCAAAGAAAACGAAACAAAACTAATAGGCTTTTCTGTGCCATTTACAATTTGTGCTAATACTCCACCAACCCCATAATTGCAGGCGTCTGAAACAATAATAGTTGGCTTTGCTGGATCATAAAACTCTAAAATGTCAGCGTTTATTAATGCTCGTTTACTCAAATCAAAAGCAGCTTGACAATTTTCATCCCAAATATATTTAACATTTTTTTTTCAAAAGGTTATAAAGTGGATTTAGTTTTATCGACAAATGTGGAACAAACTTTCCATAATAATTTATTAAGCCTAAAAAAGCCTTGAGTTCAGTCACATTCGTAGGTTTTTTTGCCTTTTGAATTGTTTGAAGTTTTTCTGGGGAAGGAGCTAATCCTTTGTCTGAAATTGAATGTCCTAAATAAATCAAATAATTTACAAAAAAAATTGCACTTAGAAAAATTCACTTTAATATTTGCTTTATTTAATCTTTTAAGAACGATCAACAATTTGTCATAACAATCTTTTTTAGTCTTGCCTGAAATCAGCACGTCATCTAAATAAACACAAACATTTTCTAATCCCAAGAGAATTTGATCCATTACTTTTTGAAAGACGGAACTACTAGAAGACGCACCTTGGGGAAGACGGTTGTAAGTAAAAAGTCCAACAATAGTGTTAATTACCATAAATTTTCGAGATTTTTCTGCAAGTTTGAGTTGCGTGTAAGCCCCTGTTAAATCAAGAGAGCAAAACACTTTACAACCTGATAGTGTGGCAAAAATATCTTGTGCCAAAGGGAGAGGATAGGTATTGGGGATTAAAACTTTATTAATAGATACCTTGCAGTCGATGACTAATCTTATCTCATTGTCCTTTTTCAAAACAACAACAACTGGGGAAGCCCACTCACTAGCATCGATTGGTGTTATTATGTTTTGTCGCTCTAATTCGCTTAAATGCTGCCTAACTTTTTCTCGCAATTTGTAAGGCACATCGTACGCTTTTCGAAAAATGGGCTGCTCTTCTCGTACCATGAGATCTGCTTCAAATCCTATAATGGGTTTAGATAAGTCTCTCTCAAAAACTTTTGGAAACATATTTTTTATTATACTCATTTCACTCTTCTCGTACTCTCCGACTGCAACATTGTTTATTGAAAAAGGAATGGAAAAAGTATTGCGCCATCCAGGGTAGAAAATGTCCATCCAATTTCGCCCAAATAAACGTATGAAATTATTTTTGCTATTCAAAATTATCAACCAGACCTTACATAATCTTCCATTAACTTCCACTCTCACAGAGATTTTCCCAAAAATATCCAATGATTCTCCATTCACAACAACCAATTTACTATTAGATTTCGTTAATTTAATTTTTCCAAAATGCGAATCATATGTAAATTTACTAATGACAGATACTGCTGCTCCACAGTCTATCTCCATTTTAAATTTAATTTTTTCAATCAAAACGTAAACTAAACAAGGCTCATTTATATTTCCCCGGGCTGAAATCATCATACACGGGAATACTTCATTGTCATCAATATCCTCACCATCATCATCATCATCCGAATTATTCAGTCTGAGCCGTTTGAAATCATAAGTATTGTCAGGAGAGTTTTAACGTTGATCAACAAAATTAACAGACTGCAATTTGAATAAATTGCAATTTCGCTTGATATGATCCTTCTCACCACATCTATTGCATATGAAATTCTCATGACTATTAAATCTTGGAGTGGATCGATAATCGTTCCTTTGGCGTGAATCAGTAAACCTATCATTCCTTGAATAACGATTTGGCTCATATCTGTTATGAGAATAACGTCGGTTGTTGTAATCCGAGTATCTTCTCTGAACTCTATCTCTGCTATAACTACGACTGCGCTCATTTCCATAACTTCGATTTCTATACCTCACTGCATTTCTATCGCGGCTTTCGAGATCACCATGGTTATCTCCTGATCGTGTTCCCAATCTGTTTGACCGATAACACTCTCTCAGACTCTTCTCCAAACACCTGAGATCGAAGTTCAGCCAGCTCACTCCTTACAACCATCTGCTCCACATTTGATAAAGTCAAACCAACTTGCCTAAACATTCTTTTTTGTAGCTCTTTGTCATGTAACCCAAATATTATTCTGTTCATTATGAACCCCTCCTTACGGTCCCCAAAATCGCAATCTTCCTCCAACAATTTAACCGCCAGAATATAATTCTCTGCCGATTCGTTTGGGCCTTGTCGACGCTGGTCGAACTTCCATCTAATTAGCATCAAATCATCTTTTTTAATCAATCTTTGTCTCAAACTTTGAATCATTAAATCAAAGTCAATAGTACTCAAATCTCTACCAGGAAATATCAATTTCAATTCCTTAAAAATTACCGGCCCGCTCAAGGTGATGAACAGGCTTCGTTTATTTTCAGGCTGTATACATATTATTAAGTTGGTATAAGAAACCCATACGTTCCATATAATCGTCAAAGTTGGAACCTTGAACATAATAGTCCACAGCACCAATCAAAGACATTCTGATGATATGATCTAAAGAAAGTTATAAAATGATTAAAATTTGGAACGACTTACGTGACCTTTGAAACTCACTCGTGAACCGGTTGACGATCTCACCAACTCTCTGCTGACGGTTACCAACGACTCTCGTTGATGTAAGGAGAAACGTTGAGTTTTGTTAATTTTCTCTCTGCGATTCGGCTTATCACCTTCTCACTTCTCACTTCACCTTGCTACCACTGGTTTTCCAGAATTATGACCACTTCATAGATCTGCTACTCGGCCAAAGAATTTCAGATGCCCACCAACCTAGCGGAATTATGACTCACTGAAAAAATGCTTGAAACGGGAATGATTTTTTTTTTTTATTACACCGAAAACGCTTTTTTCTTTATATATCTTCAATTTTTAATTTTTTTTTCGACACACGTTTTTTTTTTGTATATCCTATTTTTTTCAGGATAGCACGCTCCCACTCCTGTTATCAAAACGACTTTTGCTTTATCGGCTGTTTTTTTTATATCACAAAACCCTCGTTTTTCTTTGAAATTCCACAGCTGTTGATTTGATTTCGAATCACGCTGCCATAAGTCACATGCAACGAATTTTATTGCTCGCTGAAAGAATCCACCCTACAATTTCTTTTCACCTCTTCATGGGAATTACAATAGGTTTTTTTTTACAATAGTCTGCCGAGATTATACCCAGCCGTGAAAGATAAAAAGCACTTATAAAATGGCTGATCAAAGCCTGTGTATGTGATCCATATGATGCCACGGAAATCGCGCCGAAACTATATCCAACGTTTTTTCCGAATTACCGAACAAGCCACTCCAAAGGAAAATTACCAAACACGCGACCGACTTCCTTTAGGAGAATCAAGCTTCCTTTTACAAGAAATTTTCCTCGTTCGCCACTAATATGAATTTCCTCAGTAAAATAATGACACGTTCAAAGTTCAAAGTATAAAATAGAACTGAGCGTAGCTCCTCATTTTATTTGTATTTATATCCAACTCGATAACTCCTTCGGAGTATTTTATGGCAAATTAATCGTTTTTGGTATAAGCCACAAAGCTCGAAAATACGATACACAACACAGGCATGTTCCGGTGCCAACAGCTGGCCGAAATGAACAAGAAAATTATATTGACGTACTGGCAGTTGTTGTTGGCACTGGAAGCTTGAACTCTCCTCAGGCAAGTAGCTCTTATAGTTTCCAATTAGCAAATTTTTCAGCCGCTTCTTCGTCTTCAGACCCACATAATGATCTTCTGGACACTTCAAACATCCATCTCGGGCGGAATTCAGGAACTGAGCATGAGCTAGTTCCAACAGGCCGGCTCGAACTACTTCTAATATCTTAGGCCCAAAGTATCAACATTTTACTAGTTCATGTTCTACACATGGCAGACAAGGTGCGGGTCTTGCTATTAGAGTCTGGATACCATTCGATACCATATTGAAATCCGAACAAGCATTCAAGCCTTTGCTACTAGGATTTTCATCCCTATGACCGTAGTATCAGTTTACCTTTCACCTAATGAGGATAACGCATCAACCAAACTCAAAGACACCTATGACACTACGGATCGTTCTGCTGTTATCGAAACACTTAAGAAATGGAAAATTTCAGGACGATTACTCTCAACCAGGGGTGATAACTGTCCGAATGTCATTCGACATTTTTCTGAAGCCCAGAGCGACATTCATCAGTACGAAAACGACTGTCGCAGTCATGTCCTTTTTGGATTTTGTGAATGTCATCGCTAAGAAATTCCTTCGAAAAAATGTCAAATAACATTTGGGACGAATGTCACAGCTTGCATCGAGACTGTCATAGTCATGGGAAAAAATGTTACGATAAGCTGATGAATGTCGGTCGTTGCTTCGATGACATTTATAATGGCAAATGTTATGACGACATTTAACATTTTGAATGTCACAGAATGTAATCGTAACATTCATCAGAATCAAAATGAAATGTTATTAAAATGACAGTCGCGACAGTCAAAACGGTTCCTTGCTGACTTTGCCGTGTGGACTGGCCAATCTGGCCGGTTCCGGAATCCGAAAAATAAAAATGATCAGATTTTAACTTGCGACACATCATTAGAAAGCTCTTGGCCTGTACATGATGGGAATCGATAGGAAAAGTGTTTTGGGGCCATCTGGGCCTGGCCACGGCCAATCTGGCCGGTTCCGAAATCCGGAAAACCAAAATGATCAGATTTTAACTTGCGACACATCATTAGATAGCTCTTGGCCTGTACATGATGGGAATTGATAGGAAAAGTGGTTCGGGGCCATCTGGTCCTGGCCACGGCCAATCTGGCCGGTTCCGAAATCCGGAAAATCAAAATGATCAGATTTTAACTTGCGACACATCATTAGAAAGCTCTTGGCCTGTACATGATGGGAATTGATAGGAAAAGTGGTTCGGGGCCATCTGATCCTGGCCACGGCCAATCTGGCCGGTTCCGAAACCCGGAAAATCAAAATGATCAGATTTTAACTTGCGACACATCATTGGAAAGCTATTGGCCTGCATATGATAAGAAATGATAGGAAAAGTGGTTCGGGGCCATCTGGTCCTGGCCACGGCCAATCTGGCCGGTTCCGAAACCCGGAAAATCAAAATGATCAGATTTTAACTTGCGACACATCATTGGAAAGCTCTTGGCCTGTACATGATGGGAATTGATAGGAAAAGTGGTTCGGGGCCATCTGGTCCTGGCCACGGCCAATCTGGCCGGTTCCGAAACCCGGAAAATCAAAATGATCAGATTTTAACTTGCGACACATCATTGGAAAACTATTGGCCTGCATATGATAAGAAATGATAGGAAAAGTGGTTCGGGGCCATCTGGTCCTGGCCACGGCCAATCTGGCCGGTTCCGAAACCCGGAAAATCAAAATGATCAGATTTTAACTTGCGACACATCATTAGAAAGCTCTTGGCCTGTACATGATGGGAATTGATAGGAAAAGTGGTTCGGGGCCATCTGGTCCTGGCCACGGTCAATCTGGCTGGTTCCGAAATCCGGAAAATCAAAATGATCAGATGTTAACTTGCGACACATCATTAGAAAGCTCTTGACCTTTAAATGATGGGATTTGATACGAAAAGTGGTTCGAAATACTCGTACGGTAGCTAAACAGGAAAAAATTTACATACATTAAAAAAAATATATTTTTTTTTTGTTCTGATATTGGTCGTTTTACCATCTTAGACGTTCTAACAAATAAATGAATTAAAAAAAATACTTTGAAAATATATAAAATTCAAAGCAATTCAAAGTATAAATTTTATCCTCTAAATTTTAAGTCGAAATCAATGCTCTGGACATAGGTTACCATACCTACTCTTTTATGAGCAGGGAAAAACTGTACAAGACGCACCAGCGTGGTAAGTAGGCCTGTGCCATTCTTTCCCAAAATATACTTTCCTATGGCTTCGAATGATGTTTTTTTTTTTCATTTTTATTGTACCGTCAAATGGAGTATCATGCAACAGCGGGGTTAGATGCAACATTTATATAACACCACACTGAATCAATTTTTAAATTAATGTATTGTATAAAGTTATCTTTTAATGCTTACAAAACGAAGATGATGTAATTTCTCGCATCTTAAGCTAGTTTTTCAAAGTTTTTTAAAGTTTTTTTTAATTTGAAAAATCCAGCAATGAATGTACAAATTTTAACATTTTTTTATGCCGTAAAAAACTTTTCCCAGTATGACGGATTGGCTTGATAATATTACCTACAAACTTTTTATTAGTTTCCTCATGCTATACCAACACTGTTGATGTAAAAATAATTTTCGAACAAACACTTAATTTTTTTAAACAATTTTTTTTATAATTCAGTAAGATGTCTGGGGTAATATGCAACAAAATGCAAATCAAAGAAACATCTTGTAAATCTTGTTTCCTTGTGCTGGAATATGCAACCCGCGTTTGAATACATTGAAATTTCATTCATCCAAACATTTACTTTTATGATTTCAGCTTGAAGAATTTTTCGTATTATTATTAAACCCCCAAATGTATGCAGCATACTTATATTCAGAGAAAATGTGATAACTCGTTTTTAAAAAACAAAGAATCACTGCATTTGGTGTTTTCATGCTGATCTTTAAGGCATCGCAAATATATTTTAAACTATAAATTTTAAAACGTGTTCATAAGATTTTTTATTAAGAACAATGTTTGTTGCAATTTACCCCATTTTCTGAGGAGGGTGAAAATCGCATGTTTTTAGAAAATTAAATATAACTAAAGAAACAAATAATTTTTCTTGCTACGCCAATTTGATGTCCCATCATCCTTAAAATTTTTGATGCATAAGGGGTAGGATTAACTGTGATCATAAGTGTTTTTAGAAGCCATTGAAGTTGAAAATTGTTGCTTGTAGCCCCAGTTGACGGTAGCAAATAAGCTTTTCCATCATTATTAGTTGAAAAGTGCACAAAAAAGGACTATAGTTCCTAGAAAAAGAAGTTTTATTATTAATTTATTATTTATAATTAATGGATTCTGCGTGAAATTTGTTATTTTGCATGGTTAACATATATATGATAATATATGGTAAACCAGCCTGCGAAGTCTGATGAAACTACAGCTTAACGTTTTTACACTCGTATGCACTTTCAGAAGACTATAAATGGTTTGTTGTATTTTACTAACTTCCCACAAATTTTAACTAAAATCAATCATATCAAAATTGGGGCAGAATGCCCGCCAGACCACGTGTTTTACGCTCAAATTTAGAATGCTGTTAACCTTTGAGAAAAACCGAATATCGAAGCGAAATGTCATTATTTTAATTAGCTGGCTCTCAAATTACGATAAGAATGCATAATTATATTAAATTTGGTCCTTTTTCAAGTTTAAAAGGTGCATCAATATTTGATTCGAAAAATTCAAGAAATTGAATTTCGTTGCATACCTGAAAGCGTTTTTTCCTATAAGAATATAAAAAAGTATATTTTGAAAAGCGAAATTTTCGATAAGTTTTCCAATAGTAAATGATGTTTTGTCAAAATATAGTTAGTATATAAAAACACGATGAAAAAACATATAATTTTTCAATGTTTACATTCCATATTATCATTGTTCCATTTCTTAACACCCTTTCGGTATGGTGCGTTCTGTCCACCAGTTTTGGCCCTCTACCCCACGATTTGTTTCCTTTCTGTTTTAGTTTTTTTCAAAAATATAATCAATGTCGTGTTTTATCATTTTTTTTAATAAGACGTAGGGGAAAACTGTACAAGACGCACCAGTTAAGCATAATCGCTATTTACAGCGATACCAATAATCTAAGAACCAAATTCAAAGTTTACGATGATTGAGGGTTCAGGTTTTCGTATTATCATAAAGAAAAAATATGATAAAAAATAAAATATGATTTCCATTATGTTTTTGTAAAAAACTTAAACAGCCAGAAAACAAACCTTGGGGTAGAACGCCAAAACAAGTGGACAGAACGCACCATATGGAAAGGGTGGTGAGAAAAGAACAATGATTATATTAAATGCAATAATTGTAACATCAATGTTTAAATACATGTTCTTCGTATTTTTTGTAAAACAACCACACTGTGGCAAAAAATCTTTTATTATTGCTAAAATTATCGGAAATTTCGCTTTTCAAAAAACACTTTTGTACAACCCTATAGGTAAAACGCCTTCAAGTAGGCAACGATATTTATTTTCTTGACTGATATTGCGGCAAACATGGAGGCGGATACCTTTTTTTAATCGAATATTGGTGCACCTTTTTAACTCGAGCAAGGACGAAATTTGTACAATTATGCATTGTTATCGTAATTTGGGAGTCAGCAAATAAAAAGAATGAAATTTTGTTTTGATATTTGAACGTATTGTGGGCATTCTGCCCCAATTTTTATATGATTGATTTTAGATAAAGTTTGTGAGAAGTTAGTAAAATACAACAAAATTATAGTCATCCGAAAGTGCAAACGAGTGTAAAAACGATAAGCTGTAGTTTCATCAGATTGCGCAGGCTGTTTCTAAGAACTGAAGTCGTTTTTGTGAACTTTTTATCGATTAAATGATGGAAAAGCTTTTTCGCTACAATAGAAATGAAGGAAAACATCATTCAAAGAAATAGATTAGTGTATTTTTGAGAAAGAATGACATGGGCCATCTTCCCCCGCTGGTGCGTCTTGTACAGTTTTCCCCTAAATCAGATCCCTGAATCGTCGTATACTTTCAATTTTTTCTTAGATTAT
The DNA here is from genome assembly GCF_029784155.1 of Uranotaenia lowii. NCBI lineage: Eukaryota > Metazoa > Arthropoda > Insecta > Diptera > Culicidae > Uranotaenia > Uranotaenia lowii. Next base: position 162,295,418 of record NC_073691.1, on the reverse strand, counting down.
TGGTCCCGCTGTAAATAGCGATTAAGCTTAACTGGTGCGTCTTGTACAGTTTTCTCCTACATGTTCTCTTTTTCGATTGAGAAATGTGCGTACTCTTCTTTTTCTGAAATTTTAAGAAATCTACACTGTTTTTGAAAGACATTATAATAGAAAATTACTTATTTCTAACAATTTATGAAGTTAGTTTTCCACATCTTATACAAAAATCACCGAAGAAATACAACTCACAACAGTTTACCTAATTATCCTTTTTTAATGGAGGCATCTTCAAGTCGTAATTACCAGAGCAGGAAAAGCGCCTTTAAGTATGCAACAAACTATCAGAGAGCGGGAAACTATCAATCCGTAATCAATATGACAAAAGAAACTTTCTTAAATGACTGATGCACCAATAAAAAATGCACAAATCTAAAATAGAGTTTATTTAAAAGTGAAAACGCGCGTTATTATTTAACTCTTTTAGAACCGCAGTATTTTATCATGTTTGGTGAGGTTTATCAGCTTAACACCGAACATTACTATCCCTTCGAATATTCCAGCTAAGAATTTTCAACCCCAGACTTTTCGCTTTTCAATAGTAGAAGAATATTCTAAGGAAATTTTTTACATATCTTGTAAGTTAAACACCTCCCAGAAAATTGGCTTTAGTTGAATAACTTTTAACATCTTCGTTTCTGATTATATAAACGATCCTCCAAACGTTCTTCCGAACGTTCCTCTTTTGGGGAAAAAAATCTTGATGTTCTCTTTTTGGTGCTGCAGAATATGGTAACCCTTCTCTGGACTCAATTATTTCCTAAACACAAAAAAGTCTGTCCCAGCCGTCAGCGTTCTATTAATTTCAAAAATTCAATACACCGCATCATCGGACCAAGAGCTGATAGACAAAATCTGGCAAATAACTCGAATTCAAGACGCCTAAATCATCCAAAAACAGTTACTAAATCATAAGCATCAAAAGTTTCCTATTTCAATGCCACTGATGTAGAGCATGTAATTCTTCCCATAATGAACAGATCAAAAGCCTTCTATTCATGTGTCCCAAGTTAAAATCTGATCATTTTGATTTTTCGAATTTCAGAACCAGCCGGATTGGCCGTGGCCAGGACCAGATGGCCCCGAACCACTTTTCCTATCATTTCTTATCATATGCAGGCCAAGAGCTTTCCAATGATGTGTCGCAAGTTAAAATCTGATCATTTTGATTTTCCGGATTTTGGAACCGGCCAGATTGGCCGTGGCCAGGACCAGATGGCCCCGAACCACTTTTCCTATCAATTACCATCATGTACTGGCCAAGAGCTTTCCAATGATGTGTCCCAAGTTAAAATCTGATCATTTTGATTTTCCGGATTTCGGAACCGGCCAGATTGGCCGTGGCCAGGACCAGATGGCCCCGAACCACTTTTCCTATCAATTCCCATCATGTACAGGCCAAGAGCTTTCCAATGATGTGTCGCAAGTTAAAATCTGATCATTTTGATTTTCCGGATTTCGGAACCGGCCAGATTGGCCGTGGCCAGGACCAGATGGCCCCGAACCACTTTTCCTATCAATTCCCATCATGTACAGGCCAAGAGCTTTCCAATGATGTGTCGCAAGTTAAAATCTGATCATTTTGATTTTCCGGGTTTCGGAACCGGCCAGATTGGCCGTGGCCAATGAATGTCATGACTGTCAAAACCATGACATTTTTAAAATTTTTCCATGACAGTCACGGAATCGAAAATTCAAAAATGTCATTCCGACAGTCAGAGGACCAACAGAAACTTCGACTGTCGCAAGTCAAAAATGTCATCGAGATGAATAATTCGATGACATTTTTCTGAGCGACTGTCATTGCAGAACTTAATGACATTTTTTCCTGTCGTTTAACATTTTTTTGGATGACCGTAAATGTCATTGCGACATTTTCGAATGTCATTGGAAAATGTTATGCGACTGTCACGATCCCGACTGTCATTGGGATGACATTCTCATCCCTGCTCTCAACCATAGTGAGATTCCTGTGCAATAGGTCTTTCCGGGTAATAGCTAACGGTGCCCTATCATCAGAGTTGCTCAAAATGGTCTGCCTCAGGGTTCAATACTTTCAGTAACTTTGTTCTTAGTTGCTATGCAACCGATATTCGGCGGAATCCCATCCGATATCTCCATCCTCCTTTATGCAGGTGACGTTCTTTTGTCAGCATTGGCTGTACGATTAGCCGAAAAAGATTTCAAAATATTCCTCTTCATTGCCGAGTAAAAGACTTACTACAAGTAACAGCGAACCTGGCTCTACCAGAAGTATCCAAGGTAGAATATCGCCATAAACAAAAATGGTACTCTCCGAACTTAAATATTGATCAACAGCTACGCAAACACATAAAAGCCGGAAAAACAAGCACTATTGTCCGTCCTGTTTTCTCTGATTTCATTTCAAAATACAGCGATCACGTAAAAATTTATACCGATGGGTCGAAGGAAGATTTTAAAGTAGGAGCCGGAATATTGAAAAATCAAATTTATTTATTTCTGAAGTCTTTGACTATTGTCATACAGACTGATTGCTTAAGATTAGCTTATATCTAAATTACATAGCAATTAAGTTAGGTGACGTCACGGATTGCACATTTAAAATTAGATTTAGTAACATGATAGTCAAACAAGTGAGAAACAGCATTGAAAACTTCACAACATCGAAAGAGGGGGTGATTCTTTCCGAAGACTGTCCTGCTTATTGGCAGCCAAAACATGGCTTGATTACGCAGTCGGCGTGCTGGAACGTACATGTTCAATCTCTGGAGCAATTGCGGGCAGTCAACGGCATTTGTCGAGGAAAGCTTTGGTCTTCCGGGAATCTGCAGTGTTTTTTCGGCAGAAGCCCTTGCATTGAAATACGCCGTGTCTAGAGCCAATCCACATGAAAACACTATCATCCTCACAGACTCCGCTAGTGTCCTTGATGCATTGGAACTAGGAAACTCACCACATTCGTGGATTTAACAAACCCGTACAATGTTAAATAATAATACTAAAATAACTTTAGCCTGGATACCCGGTCATGCTGGGATTCAGGGTAACGATGTGGCAGACAGATTAGCCAAATCCGGAAGAAACGAACTATCTTCTGTTGTTGCTGTTCCTGCTCAAGATATAAAACGATTCATCAAATACAAACTAAGAGAAAAATTTGAATGCACGTGGAGCTCTTCAACAAATTTCCTACGCTGAGTTAAAAAATTCACCTCCAAACCAACTGACCGTACATGTGCGGCTAAACAGAGGATCTTAAGCAGACTGAGGATAGGTCACACCCGTTTAACCCCCGTGGAGTTCCTATTCAATAGGAACTCCCCACCTGTTTGCCAATACTGTGGAGTACAACTCACTATCCAGCATATTCTTGCTGATTGTAGGGGATTCGATTCAGCAAGGCAGAAAAACGATATCACTGGAGATATTTGTGATATACTTAGTAACGACCCAGCAAAAGAAATAGCTATCTTACGATTTCTTAAGAAGGTTGAATTATATAACAAAATTTAATAGAATCAGGTAAGTTAAGAATTTCTCGGACACGAATGCCAAAAGTTGGTAAAATGTCCCAAATTAAATAAATCAATCAATCAAGTATGTTTAATAAAAGCTTTATTATCGTTTTCAAAATATCTGAAAACATATGGTTGAAACAAGAATATATGCATTTTACATGACTATAATTAAACTGACATAAAACGAGTTGCACCAAAAATGCCATGATAAAACCATCATAAAACTTCCTAATGCTAGATGGCTTAATCTTTGTTACTTGGGAGTGGTGGCTTTGTGATCCTCGAAACAATATGTTGCCTGTAAAACTGAGAAATTTTTTAGAATTTTCGACTAGATTCATTCGGCATGCGGAAGTTTCGGCTCCAGTCAAGAAAGAAGCGTTTAAGAGCCTTAGTTTAATTTCTGTCAAATGTTATAAATAACTCCAGGAAGAAAAACGTTTCAAAAAAGGACTCCATTTTGAACCATTAAATCCCCTAAGAAAGGGTTTTTTTTTCAAAAACGCCTCAGAAAACCAAAACAAAATAGGAAAAACAATAAAAATTCCGGCGTCCCCTTCCTTAGAGCAATCCAGCAGCAGCAGCATGAGGTCAATTACAGCCAGTAGCATTAAATCTGGGACATCCAAAGTCAGCTCCATTGGTACCGATCCGATGCTTCATTGGCATTCCCCGAGTGCTGCTCCATTATTCACAACAGCAGCGTCTCGAACCATCGAGCATAATTTATTGTTATTAGACGTCATTTTCACTTCTTTCGCTTCCGCTTGAGACCATTTCCCATGTAAAGGTTCCTACATTGTATTGTATTATTTGCATCGAGCGAATGGCCGTTACTTGCTCACTTACTCACCCATTCACGGTCCATATCCGGGGGAAGAAGGTCAAGACTTGTCCCAGCCAGGACTACGAAGAAAGGGCCCCCGGGGTCCATCAGATTGGTGAGAAAATGAAGGAAAAACATCCGCTTGGGTGACTTTTTTTCCATCATCAGCCTCTCGCACCTTGGCGGGTGACCATCCTATTTATAGGGAAAGCTTTTCCGGGACCTAGGGAAAACAGCATCGTCGTCGGTCGGTTTGTCCTCCGATGTGATGAAGTCCGTCTGTCACATTTTCTCAGGTGATCTGCTCTTTCTTACCCACCCACACCTTTTTCCCAACCAGAACTGGTAATGACAAAAAGCAGCTTCGAATCCGGAGCCGGTAGCTAGCCATTCTTGGACGACGACGACGACGACAACGACGGTGGGGCCTAAGGTGATAAATTCATCCCTCGGGATGAATCCCCCTTTTGGGTCTCCGTCAGACACCTACATCTTTGAATTCACAAAGCCCGAGATGACTGAATGGTAAACTTTTTCCATCTCTGCTTCCGCCAGTTCCCCAGTTTCCAAGCAGAGAAGGGCGGAAAACTCAACCAGCACGTAACGATTGTGCACTGGTGTCAAAATGCTAGATTGAAGATGTTAGTCGGAGATTCTATGTAGATAGATGAGGAGGCAAATCGGGTGGTTTTAGTTGTGGCTCAGTGAAATATAGGAAAAGTTGTACAGTTTTCGCCAATGTAAAACCGATGAAATGAGAGCGAATGTTGAAAACATGTTAAAATTTCTATAGCAGAGAAAAATAGGTAATGGGCAATTTTAAAAGACTTGTTCAGCTGAACATTAATAAAGAGTTTGGTTTATTTTCCAAATTGACTATCATTCTTTTAATTTTTTTTTCTTTTTTTCTTTATAATTTTTGTGCCAAATGGGTACAAATTTGCTCTACTTAAAGGTGTAGAGTAAAGTGGGGCAAGAGTACGCACTTAGTTGTGTACTTATTGTATCTCTTCAAAGAACAAAGTATCGATCATAGTAATTAAACCAAATTAATATAAGGCTCTTTACCTTGATTGTATGACGCAAAAAGTTTTGATTATGTTTGTAAACATCGATAAAAAATCATATTTTTCAAAAATTACCAAAGCGTACTCTTACCCCACCAGTGGGGCAAGAGTCCGCATGAGGTGGGGCAAGAGTACGCATATAAATGTGTTCCATTCTGGTCCGGTGTAAGTGAGGTCTTGAATCATTATAATCGTTTATTTAACAAAACAAAACCTTTATTTCATAAACAATAGTTAAAATAAAACAGTGATTTTAAGGGTAACGCTATTCGCTTCAGCAAAGGCAAAGGCGAAGCGACGCAAATCACTTATAGTCAGACCGTAAAAAGCACTGTGCAGCGCTCTGCAGTGACTTACGAGATCCTCTGACTGCTGAGGAGGAAAAACTGAAGTGAATTGTCCATGGCTTTCAGCACCGAATCCCTGGTCGAGAAAAATGATGGTTATTCACAATTCAATATAAAAATACCTTCTGTTGATTACCTTCTTAAGGCGTTTACGCAAGGTTGATTCCGAAGTCCCGAGGCTTTCAGCAATCCGGAGCTTCGATTCTCCGTCCTTCAACCGCTGCCTGGCGTTTTCTAGCATCTCCGGAGAGCGAATCTTCCGGCTAGTTTTCCTTTTGTACGTCCGGATTATTGAAAACTTGATTATTCTTTGGGTTAGCTTTCCAAATGCTATCAAAAAGACCAAGGAAACCAACGCGTACTCTTGCCCCACCAAACCTGCGTACTCTTGCCCCCTACGACCATTTGTGAAAAAAGCTAAAAGTGCTAAATATTCCGATCATATCCTGGCATGATTGTTCCACAGATTTAATCTATATTAATTATGTGTCCTTTGTCACGTATGCAGATTTGATTAGCGAATTTACACGAAGCGCAATAATGTTTCCAAATACGCATAAAATTACATGAAAATTGGAAAAACTACAACTTATCTCATTTCTCCGACGTGCGCGTACCAAACCACAAACAAAAACACATATGATCAGCTGACTCGATGACCTGTCAAACCGGTACAGTGTCGCTAGTTTCAGTGTTGTCGTTTACTATAAAAGCCTAGTGCGTACTCTTTCCGCCTGCGTACTCTTGCCCCACTTTACTCTACTTTTTTCATAACCGAAATTTACACAAGCTTTTTCTGGTAAACAAAGTAAAGATCATGGGTGGCCAAACCATGGCCCGCGAATATTTTTTTGTGGCCCGCGAAACTCATTTTGAAAAAGCCATGTTCTAAGAATTGATTGGTTTTTTTGGTCACTGTATAAAAAACAACTACAATTACAATTTTAAAATTCTCAAAATTGTACGGTATTGAACACATTATCTGTTAATTATATCACACATTTTTCAATGTTTCCCGATTAGGTTTGGTGACTGCATATTAGACCGCTGCAAAAAATGACTTTTTGCTCCCATATGTTTTTTCGATGCCTTTTGGGTCACCAAGCATCAGTATAAAATTTGAGATGATTTGAGTTAGCGCAAAACGTTTCAATTTTGTATGGAAATTTGTATGGAAGAACCAATTTTTACACATTAAATCATCCAGAAAATTCAAATAAGCTTGAAATGAAGTCGGTCTTTAATTTTTAGTTTTAACTATTCCTAAGCTTAATTTTTTACTTACATGACAAGGAGCTAAGAATTTCATGAAAAAAGTTATAGCCATTTCAAAATAAAAAATCTGAATCCATTGAAAAGTATTCAAAAATGGCAGACTTTGCTTGCTAGAGCTGTTAATAATTGCATGAAATGTTTTTGCAAAGGCTTTATAAGTCAATAAGTTCTCTGGCAATACAAAGCAGTTTTTTGAGATTTTTTATTTCCATCCTACTGTTACACAGCTTTCAAACAAACAGTCAAAAACGATATAATTAAAAAATGAATTTTGAAAACAAATCTATATATATAAAAATGAATGTTTGTCTGTCTGTCTGTTCCCTATAGACTCGGAAACTACTGAACCGATCATCGTGAAACTTGGCATCTGAGGGTTTTTGGGGCCGGGGATGGTTTCTATAATAGTTACAAACCGCTCCGACTTAAGGAAGGAGGGGCTCCCATACAAAATTTGTAGTTTTTCGAAACAAATAAAAGTCATGACATCCATTTTCTCGAGATTTTTTTTCTTTCGGGCGGTTTGTTTTTCGTCTCCATGGTCGAGGCGTCGTTCGCGAGCCAACGTCGCGAGAGGATAGTAACCATGGCATAGCATACTGATCAGTGGGAATATTTTGGCGCGTATTTCTCAACCAAGCATATTTTCAATGCAAGGGATGGCGATATGAAGCCTTGATGTGATTTTTTTTTCTACTAGATTCCTAGCTTATTTGTACAGCACATGGTTTGAATGACGCCTAGATGTGACTCAGATTGACATTTTTCCGATCGAATAAAACATACCTATACATTTTTTTTGCCAAAATCTGAAATTCAAAAGTCATGGCATCCATTTTTAGAGTTTTTCTTTCTTTGAGGGGTTTGTTTTTCGTCTCTATGGTCAAACAAACGTCGTCGCAAGTGGATAGTAACCAAAACATACTGTTCATTGATCGCTGAAAAAAATTAACAATTAGGCACCTGATTCTCACCCAAGTACCTATATTTCTTATGCACATGGGGGCAATATGAAACCTAGATGTGTTTTTTCTTGCTCAATTGTACACAGCACGTGGAAATAAATGACGGCTAGATGTGACATGGATTGGTATTTTCAATCGAATCAAAACCAATTGAAAGATTTGCAAAAATACTTCCATATTAAGTTCGTTTTAATGAATGTAGCATTTGTTGTTTTAAAAATATAAATTTAGTTCTGGTGCTAATGAATTAATGGTATGACACTTTGTGGACATTGAAAAATATGCAGAAAGCAAAGAGTTTACATAAAATTTATTAACCCATTTTGCCAGGATATTTTGAATCATATTGATAACAGAAATATGAATAAAATGTTTTCTACAGAGGTAGATCGGAAACATTTTGTTTAAAAAGTAAAAATGTACTTAACTGAAGTTTTATCAAGCGCCATTTAAATATGAAGAAGATAAAAAAAATCCGATCCGACACATGAACTAATTAAGAGCCTTTTTAAAAATTAGATAAGATAGGACTGACGTGTGCGTAAGTGAATGGTGTCAGTGAAATAAAGTGATTTTTATTGACCAAAAGTGAGGGAATTCATTTTCCGAAAGAATTTTCATTCAAGGAACACTAGAGCATGTTCAAACGTTCAACTTTTCTCTGTCACAAAAAAATAAAAAATTATGTTTTCTCCTAGAAATTGTTTCTTCGGCCTAAATACACAACTGAAACGAATCTCGAAATGGAAATGGGAACTACTGCATTCGTTAAAAGTGGAATAACAAACATAAATTTGTACTGCAGGAATACTGCAAATATATCAGTGAAACTTGATAAAACAAACAAACAGAAATAAGTATAAAATCCATTTTAAAGCTATTACTCTGAAGCATTTGAAAATAAGCTTTGCATTTACACTTGCCCCAACGTACGGGACAAATGTTAACTTAGAAATTTGTTTTGCCAACTTTTTTTAATATTTGACTTTCAAAGAGAAAAAAAAATGCTGAGAATTTATTTAGTGTTACAACTGACATTTTTTTAAAATATTAAAATTTTTTGCTTTATTTAATTTATTTAAAAAATATTAATTTGCACTGTTTAAAATCGATAATTTTCATACCATGACAAGTGCTGTTTTGGAAAACTTCAAGCTGTAATGTCTCATGTCCACGAGTTTGGCATATGGTGAAACATTTTTTAACATAATTTTTGGCGCAAAAAGGATAGATATTCAAACTGCTTCGAAGGGCGAGGATGGTGCAGAAAGCTGTTTGAAATGGTTATTAAAAATCTTTTTCATCGTTTTTTTTTTATTTCTATAGCTTATTTTTTCAACTATAAAAAATACACCATCGAAAACTAATCAGGAGCTGGAAGTGCTCATAATACAGAATATTAGGAATATACTCGAAAAACTGTCCCGATTCACGCTATTGATCGGTTTTCAAAATTCTATCTCCATAAAGTACAATATGCAATAAATTCCAATATACGAATCTTTTTCTTTCGATTAGAAATTTATGTAAACTCGAGCCGGGTAAATCAGCCTACCTTCTTCAAGCAATGAAAGACAAAATTGGAAAAGATGGGGGAGCTTCCATGTAAGTTTAAGATAAAGAGCTTTTCAAAGAAGTATTTTATATGAGGGTATTTGGCATACGGATATTTGGCGGGTATTTGGCATAACTCAAAAATGAATGTGACAAATGTTTTCATGGAAGTTCGTAACTTCCCACTTGGGGAAAAAAAGCAGGAAAATCCATAAATTTTGACATTGTTTAAGTCATTATAAAACTTTTAAAACAGAGTACAATTTTCAGGTCTTGAAAAACAAATTTAGAGGTCGAGTTTCAGTAAAAAATATTTACTATCTTTGAATTGCAATTCGGAAATCCAGTTGAAGCTCTCATTTCAAAGTTGTTGGTTCTGAACTATGATGAGGTTTGACTTTTAAAAAGGCTTACAGAAATTTAAATTTGAATAAAATTTTACAAATTACATTTATCTTTGGAAAGTGTAGCAAAGCACACCGGGTCAGCTAGTATTTTATAAATCATTGAATATCTTTCCTGGGGTACAATTCAGGTTTAAGCTTTGTTCACATGAAATGTACCGCAAGAATCATGGAACATTTTTCATCCAAAGTTATATTTTTTGGAACTTTAAGAACATCTCTGGCGATTTTTGAATGAAAAATTTTGTTTTCTCATACAAATTTCCATACAAAAATAAAAATCGTTGCGCTAATTCAGGACTGGATGGATCGCTTCCAAAATTTTTATTGCTATTTCTGGCAGCAAAGACAACCGAAAAAAAAGTTATGGGAGGTGTAAAAATTTAAGAATTTGAAATTTCCATACAAAGCTTGCAGCGGTCTACTGCATATCAGTATTGATACACAGCAAATTTTGTTTGCTGGTTTTTGTCCCGCTGACTTTTCAGCAAAATTTCCAGCAATTTAAATTGCTGGAAAAAACAGCAAACGTTAATGCTGATTTCCAGCAATTCAAATTGCTGGAAAATCAGCAATCCAGATTGCTGGAAATCAGCTATTTCTTTCAACACAACCGGCTGTATTGTGTTATAATGTATTGTACATATATAATGAACAATAAAAACAATTATTTTCTCCCAATCTTTTATAAAGGGATATGTTTATTTCCAGAAACACGAATATTTTTTTCAATATTCTATTGCATCTGCGGCTTTGGGGACCCAGATAACCAGAAATCGTAAAGCAGTGTTCATTGTAGATTGTATAAGCATCCAGTTTAAATTGGAATTGTTTAAATCATGTTGTAGCTAAACCAAATTATATATTATCATTTATGATTTGTTTTGTTCATTATATACGATAACATTTTGTTAATTGTATAGAAAGATCAATAAAGTTGTTTTGAATCGCAGTAGAATTGTGTAAAGCTCAATATTTAATCCCACTGTACAATTAAGGAATATTTCATGCTTGCAATCTATGATGATATATTATTTCCATGAAAGGTCGTACAGTAATTGTGAGAAAATCGTAGAATGGAATTTAAACAATCTATTCATACATGTCATTCAAAGTCGCTTATTGAGATTAACTTAATCGGTAAATAATTGTTAATAATGCAATTATTATGCTTAGTAATATCGTAATCATCTTATGGTAACAATTGCAAAAAATGGAAATCCTTGAAGAATTTTGTTGCAAAAATGAAGGCAGTTTTAATTATGAAAAAAAAAATTAAAAATGAAAAAAAGTGGCACATACAGTCCGCTTTTGCAAAAACACAGGCGACGCTTAAAAATATCCGGTTCGGTGATAAACGATTCCAGATAACCAGAAATCGTAAAGAAGTGTTCATTGTAGATTGTATAAGCATCCAGTTTAGATTAGAATTGTATAAACATCATGTTGTAGCTAAACTAAGTTAAATATTACCGTTTATGGTTTGTATAGTTCATTATATACGATAATATTTAGTTAATCGTATAGAAAGGTCAATCAAGTTGTTTTGAATTGCAGTAGAATTGTGTAAAACTCAATATCGTACAGTAATTGTAAGAACATCGTATTATGGAATTTAAACAATCTGCAGATTGTCGAGTTGTTTAACAATACAGTAGATAGCTAGCCAAGATCGCACAGCGCTGAATACAATTATTGATTGTAATAGAATCGTCTATGGGATAGGTTGAAGTTGTATATCAAAAAACGGCATCTATAAATAGTTTTGGAGTCCGAAATGATGCAGTCAGTGGTATTTTATACGATCAACTGATTTTTAAACGGAACTCTCAACAGTACATGAACAAATTTGCTTGTTTGTATCAACATAAAATGGTACCGAGGAAGTGTCGAAGGACAGGGATCGGAACGTTGTGAGTTCGAGACTAAGGGAAAAGAGACACATAAAGTTGTATATGGTTCAAATTTTTTGGCAGTAAACATTAAATTCTATTGTATTTATGTTCACGGCGATTCATATTAAAATTGTAATAAGCGAAGAAAATAATTGCTTTGGGATACAGTAACAATAAATTGTTTTAAATGCAAAGAAAGTTGTACAAACCTCAGGCTACCTGCAAAAGGAAATTGTAATCAAATTGTAGGGCAGGCAATAGAAAGTTGTAAGTTGTAAATCCTAAGATTTTAAGCAAAGCAAAGTTGCTATCAAATTGTTGAAAACGCAATACAAAGTTTTATATTTTCAAGGTGAACAAAATTTGGTCCGTATTTTGCCTCCACTTTTGTACGTATAGGCTCATATAGAATATTCTATACAACATTTTCAGATTGTACAAAAGTGTGTATATCTCAGAAACAACTGAAATATACAGACCAAAATGTTCACTGGGGAGGCAGCTTTGTGCCAAAGTGTTGGTCATCTGCCACCTGTAAGAATAGTTTTGATTAGAATCTTTTGTAGTATATCTACCTGTCTAATAAAAACTCCCCCTTGACTTGATATCTTGTTGCTTGAATATAGAGGAAAATAAAATAATTACATTAATCTAACCAAATTTCATAAAAATCTTGCTTCAGCGTACGGAAACAAACAGATTCCAATTTGACAACTAGATTGCTGATTTTCCAGCTAACTAAATCAATTGCTGGAAAGTCCAGCAATTTGAAAACCGGTTGCTGATTTTTAGCAAAAATGACCAGAACACAATCGAATGCTGAAAAATACAGCAATTTGAAAACCGATTGCTGGTTGCCAGAAAAAATTTGGATTGTTGAACGTTTCGGGCAATTTTTTTGCTGGAAATCGAGGCAAAAATTTACAGTGTATGAAAAGCATTCAAGTGGACTCTAGTTTTAAAAATTAAGGAGTTTGGATAGCCTTTGAAAGATAGTGAGATCGTATTTAAATCGTTTAAAAATCGTAAAAAAGATCACCGAAGCACATCAAAATCGTTATCAAAATTATACTTTTACAACAGCTTCAACCATTCTAACATGAATATTATTTCAACAACTTCGTTTATCCATTCAAATAGAATATCTTTTGCAAATTATGTAAAACTTCGAAACTTACATTTTTCCAATTTGTTATTGTTTGCTAAGCTTCAAAAGAAATGGGTATATTTAAGAAAATTAAACAAAATTTAAATATACTTTGATTGGCATCTTTCTCTGTACTTATGAATATCAATAATGAAAAACTAGACAGAATTTTCAGTTGGGTAGTTAAATTCAACTAGAACCGGTTTGGTACTGACAAATCTTTCAGAAGAACGACTTTTTTTTTAGCAAAATTTTGAAAAAGGTGCAATGATTAAAAAAGACTCGAGTTCGTATTCATCCAGTTCAGAAGGCTTTCCAAATTCACTTGTCAATTCGAAATATTGAAAAATTTGGAAAGAGTTGGATTCAATTGAGCTTGTGGTCCGTACTTTAAAAAATCAATATTATTTATGATATTTCTAGAGTTCGTTTAAAATATTTTTTTTTAAATGTCAAAAACCCGTGAACGCTACTTTTTTCAGCAATACCATTCTGCGTTTTTTTTTAATTTGTCTATCGAATTTTTGTGAGGAAAACGGTAAACTTTAAAACTTTGGAAAACGGGCGGTAATTTTTTATATTTGGAGACCTTAAAATTGAGTTCATGTCCATTGTAGTCACGCCATTTGTAATTTTTGGGATGAATAAACCAATGAGATTTTAAATTCCTTGAAAAAATTGACGTACAAACATAAGTTGGGAGGAATAGGATGATTCACTTCATGTTACGTAATATTTATACTATTTTTCAAATGGAACAAAATTTGTTAAAATATGCATGTAACAAATACGACTTATTAAAATGAAACTATAATAAGGTTGACAGAAATTTTTCAGCTCGCACCGGGCCGGAAAAATCCGGACTTTTTTCTATCTCAAAACCTAGTAAAATCCAGGCATTTGATTTCAAAGTTGTCGTCCGAAACTGCAGGCAATATCAATAGCAAATCAAAAGCAATAATAAAACTTGAAAATAATGTCCATCCAAAATTATCAGCGGATTATAAATCGTATTTTAGGCTTCCACAAAACCTTTATTATTTTAAACTCACTCAAAATCTCGTTTCGGATGCATGGCTAAAAAAAATCACAATACAATTTGTGTATATTTCTTCGTTTTCGTTAAAAACGGTAAATTAATCCAAGGATTTTTCAATTAAATTCGGACAACCGAGGGGGACCGGACGTGACTTTTCCCAAATGTTGTATTGAATATCCGGGCAAACCCAGATAAAACCATCTGGCAAACATAATCTTTATGCGATGTGACATAGGCAAATGTTTTTAAAGCGTTACAAAAATCGGTTGTTTTTTTTAAATACTCCAGAACAATTTGTTATTTTTTTGGCCCACCATCTAATCTCATTTCTGAAATTTGGTTCGCCTGTAAAAAAATTTGGCCACCCATGGTTTAGATGATCAGAAACTTTGACGAGTTGGATGATCTGTTTCACGAACGGTTTCTGTACTGTAATGATTACTTTTCTCAATAATTGAGAAATTCTCCCACCGATGCATGATTGAATAACCGAAATTCGTTGGATTCTGCATCAAAAATTGCCTTGTTCCAATTTTTCGGTGAAAAGCACCGAGCAAACCGTAACACCTGTTTCTAAAACGCTAACTTGCAACCATCGAGTTCGATATTTACTTTACCGATCATTTGCTCACCGAATTTCCACAGTGTTTTTGGTAAAAATTACTGATTTCTTGGTTAAAAATAATCAGTTAATCGGATTAAATAGCCAAACTTTCAGTAAAAATAACCGAATATGCGGGAAAAAACATACCATACAGAAAAAAGATTTTTCGAGGTTTCTTTTGTTGATTTTGTTCGGTGATGTTTAGAATTCAGATTCAAGATTCATATTTAGAATTCAGATTCAGAATTCAAAATTCAAATTCAGAATTCAGATCCAGAGTTCAGATTCAGAATTCAGTTTCCAAGGAAGATTCAGAATATTTTTATAATATTTGGAATTCTAGCATATTGTTCAGAATTCCGTTACAGATTTTTTTGTGATTGGATGGAAGTATGCATGCATTCATCAGCTAAGTTACCTGGTGATGTGATGTTTACATATGTAAATTTCTGTGATGTTTTGTCAAGTGGTTTTTGAGATAGTTTGAAGAAGTTTTTCGACTTTAATTTTTGGGAAACACGCGCGCCATCTATAATGTTTACTATGAACCACCTTTTTTATCAAGGCTTTTTTTAGTTTCGTTTGCTGTTTTCTGAAACTTGACCTTCAAAATAACTCAATATTTTAAATTTGGTCGAAGTTATATAAAATTTAGCCGATTGTCCTCCTTCGGCACAAAAACAACATATTTCACTTTTTATCATTCCACCACCGTTTTTGCGTAATGGAACTAATCCCAATCAAACTTGAACAGAGTATAAACTTTGTAGGACCTATTAAAGTGCTTCGCAGAGAAAACGGTCGCATTTGAAGGCAGTCTCCAATGTATTTTAAGTCATTGATCAAGTCAATCGTTATGAAAGACTGAGTAATTTGCAGTTTCCACAGATCGTTAGACTCCTCAAGATTTATTTTCCTCAAGTATTAGACATTAATTTTTCTAATTTTTTTCTACTTGATTATCTCCGGAAAACCCAGGCGAGGCTTGTCAACGAAAAGTTTCTGGTTAGAAACCTGCCAGGTGACCGCTGAAGAGTTCGTTTTGCTGTCCATTGCGAAATTATTCAAAATATCTCCCCACAAGCAGTCCAAATATTTTGCGCACGATTTGACCACCGTATTCTGTCTATTTTACCGGTGAGCTGCTTTTCTACCTTAAAGAAATAGATTTATGCCTATTAATAAATCAGCTAGATGAACAAGTCAGAGAAATCTGACTTTTTGATCATTAACTCTATTCATATTTTCGGATTGTGCTTGAAAACCTCTCTCACATTCCTCTCACTTCATGTAATCAATAATCTTCATTTTCATTCAATTTTTGACTCACTATTGGGTCTTCTAGGACTCCTTAAACGATTTGTCATATGAACTTTAGTCGAATTGCTGATTTCCAGCTGGTTTTGGGTCTTCCATTGGGACTTTTCTGGAATTTTTTCGATCCTGCCCAATAAACTTTGTCAATGAACATCAGTATTGGACGCTTTCTCAAAAACCGCTTAACAGATTGCCACAATATTTTGTACACGTACACATTTTTTTTACTAAGTAGCTGCACAGAAAATTTCATGAATTTCCATACATGCATTCAAAAGTAATTGACAACACAAAGTGTTGTTTTTTTACACTCTTCTGATTTAGTTTATGACCATTTTTAATGCAATACTTCGTGGGGCACAAGCAGTGGTGTCAATTGAATTTATTGTTTATCAATACCAAAAGGCATACACCTGTTAAACAGCGTATTACTTTTTTGTCTAAATAGATACGAAGTTATAATATTCGACAAAGTTGTTCAGCGAGATTTTTCCTTTAAAGAATTTATAAATTGGCACATAACCCATCAACAGGTTCGGTTTCACAGAAGAAACAAAAATGATGTTGATTTTTCAGTGCAAAATACTCAATTTTTCCATACAAAAGTTCAGTAAAAGTTCAAATTTACTCATGTCAACGTTACTTAAAAATTCTGCAAAAAATCATGGATGAGTTTTGGATCAAAACGAAGCTTTTAAGACCCCAGGGTTTGAGATATTCGAAAATGACCCCAAATCGACTTAGTCTAATGAGTTATACCTAATTTATTTTAAAATTTAAACTCAGAACTGAACTTTTATCAACAAGTGAGAAAATTTTCAAAAACTGAAGCAGAACTCTGAACCTGGGATCAGTTTTCGAGGTTTTGGCATCAGTTCTGAATCTAGATTTTTACTCTTGAATAACCTCAATCATCAAAATTTTATTAGGAATTTCAAATTCAATATTGAGTGTAGAGTAGAATACCTCACTTGCTATTTTCGGACCCTCATGATTAGTTCCTTCGGCCATGCGTATAAGCAATATGACTCAAATCACTTGAACAGATGTTGTGAGTACGGGTGTTTGAATACTGAACATTCTATGAAGCATTTCATAAAAGTTTTTTGACAAACCAGAATAAAACATATCTTTCGAAAAAAGAAAAAAAATGTATATGACCGGACAACAACATCGAAATTTCAATTTTAATGCCAAATGAGTAAGGAGTGTACGAAACGTTGAGATCTGGTGTCAACTCGAGTTAAAAAAAATTAACTAGGTAGTTTTAAAAATTTAAAAGTTATTTTAGACTAACCTTTTGTTTTTCGATGTAGCACCAGATTCCGACTTTTAATGGATTATTTCTCTAGTCTTCCCTTTGGTGATTTTTGAGGGTCAAAAACCCTCCCTCTGCAAGGAAAAACTCCAGAACCGATCATGTATATGGAACCAAAATTGGCATGGGAGTGAATTTGGTTACGAGGAATCTCTCTATGATGGTCTGTACCCCTCTCTATTTCCAGTGGGGATATAGGAAAGGGGAGGAATCTCTCATATATTTGTTTGCATAACTGGAGAACTAATCGAGTAAATGGAGCTGAAAAACTAGTCAAACATTACTTTGTCTGTTATCATTAAATTATTATGTGTTGTACATCGAGGTCATCATAACTGATTTCTCTCAAGTATTATTTCAAAATTTTACGACTGTAAAAATGGCATAAAATATTCCAGAATTTGTGGCTTCGGTTATCGGTAATATGATTTATATTCCTTCACATCCAGCGTCTTAAAATGGAGGTTGCATCCGACAAAAAAAACTCTTTCAATGTCTTTACTTAACTTCCGTCACTCACGCCTAATCGAACGGGTGAGTCCGTTTCGCAAACAATCCAAATCCTCCTGCCTCGGGTACATAAATGTCAAACCGGAACCACAACGGTTCCTCAAAAGCAATAAAACGAATGGCACCCGATGGAAAAATTTGGAATTTTCGGGCTCAGTTTCTATGCTTGGATCTACTTTGTTTCTGTTTTGGATCAAGCTCAACTTAATGGCACAATGACACGTCGTAAAATTGTCATTAGCGAGAGACCTCCGAGTGTCATTTCGAGGGTAGAGCATGGCGACGCCTCCAGCCGGAAACGTGAGGGTCTGCAATTCGCCTCCAAAAAAAACCTAACAGGTGTTCGTGCGTGACCTACGCCTAATGGATATCCCACGGAGTTGAAGTGGGTTCTGGTTGGTTGTAATGAAAAAAAAAAACTGAGAATTGTACCCCCAATTCGCAACCACCAGGAAATACTTAGGAAGAGTTTAGAAAGAAATAAGCTTCTTATTACACCGAAAAAAAAACAACAGCAGCAGGAAAAAATAATCTCAAAAACTTTTCCAAAGTTTAAAACCCACTTCCACTCACCCTTTCCAGCAGCAGGAAGGGACAACACAACACAATTGTAACTTTTTCTTCAGGTTGGATATAATTTGCATAATGTTTACGGACCGGGTTTCCCATTTTGGGTTGGCATTTTAATGCCACATTTTTTTTTGTTTGAAGACCCCCCCTCCCCCACCTCTCAACTTTTGTTTGCAATAATCTGTTTGTCTTTGCCGAAATCGGATTTGCCTTCATCCCCGGAACGACGACAGTGCAAATATGTTTGTGGGAAGCACTTCGACAAAAACAGGCACACACCCACACCCACACCGAAAGACGGGGCGTTTATAAGGAAGTTATCTTCGGGAGGAAGCCTATGTTTGCTTAATATCTTAAAGGCCATTAAATTGGTTAAGTTGTGGGAGTTTGGCCCGGGATGGAAGGAAAATTTATCGCCCTTTTGGAGCTACCACAGTAACGAATGGCAAACACACATCCAGATCCATAAAAAGGCAAACCAAATGCTCGGAAGTGCAAATATTGAGTCGTAACATAAATAGAACATAAATCATACCAAATGTAAGGGACTTTAGATACTGATTTTAAATAAAAAATCATTTGAAAATATAGATTTCTCTTCAAAGCAGATAGATTTTTTTTTTGCAACGGCATAACATTTGAAATGCTAAGTTCGATTGAAAACCATCTGAAGACTATAAAAAATTTGAACATTAATCAAAATGTGGGTTTTCTCATTCCACAGACTGCGTACAGTTGATTCTCGACCTAATTACTACACAGTAAACGAAAATTACCGAGTTCGGTAATTTTTTTACCGAAATCCTAACATCCTAACATCCTAATCGTTAAACTGTTCGGTAATTTTTTCGGTAAAAAGCAAACGAACATCGGTACCGAAAAAATTACCGAACAGTTTAACGATTTACACATGTTAGGAATTTGGTAAAAAAATTACCGAACTCGGTAATTTTTGTTCACTGTGTAGTGGAAGTTGTACAGGCTGCCTAACCACAAGAGATAAACTATACCTATATAAGAGATACACTGTAATTTCTGTGCACAAAAAACTTTTATAATCTATTAGTCATCTCAATCTATTATGTGCCCACTGCTATATGATTAAGGTTGCCAGAATTTTTTCAACACGTATCCGGACCGGACAAACCAGGCAATTTTTATATAAAAACCTGGCAAAATCCGGGCATTCGATTTCAAGTTGACAGCCATAAATCCGGGCAATATCCGGGCAAATTTTGTCAAACTCTGAAATTCCTCATCAAAAATCAAGAAAAAAAAATGAAAAAAATGCATTTTTTTTTTTATCAAAACTCATCGATTGAGTTTGAACCGTATTTAAGGCTTCCAAAAAACCTTTCATGAGTATTTTTATAAAACTTGCTCAAAAAATTTCGTTTTGGAGATGTTTGTTGTTTTTTTTGTTTAATTTGTCAAATAAAGTGAAAACATCCGGGCAAAATCCGGGCAGTATTAAATATCCGGGCAATCTGGCAACCTTATATATGATGTTGACACTGTTCCTCAAAATTCACTATTAAAAAGTTTTGATTACCCCTGCTTTGCTATAACTTACTGACTAGAGGCAAAATGGAAACCGGATGGAAAAATTAAGAGCTTTCTGCAGCATAAATTAAACTAAACTGACAAATTTCAGTGATGGTGATAACATGTTTCATGTCTCATATCTCATGTGTCATGTGTCATGTTTCATGTCTCATGTCTCATGTCTCATATCTCACGTCTCATGTGTCATGTGTCATGTCTCATGTCTCATGTCTCATGTCTCATGTCTCATGTCTCATGTCTCATGTCTCATGTCTCATGTCTCATTTCTCATGTCTCATATCTCACGTCTCATATGTCATGTGTCATGTCTCATGTGTCATGTCTCACGTCTCATGTCTCATGTCTCATGTCTCATGTCTCATGTCGCATGTCTCATGTCTCAGGTTTCATGTGTCATGACTCATGTCTCATGTCTCATGTCTCATGTCTCTGGTCTCACGTCTCATACATATGTCATGTGTCATGTCTCACGTCTCATGTCTCATGGCTTATGTCTCATGTCTCATGTTTCATGTCTCATATCTCACGTCTCATATGTCTCATGTCTCATGTCACATGTCTCATGTCTCATATCTCACGTCTCATGTCTCATGTCTCATGTCTCATGTCTCACGTCTCATGTCTCATGTCTCATGTCTCATGTCTCATGTCTCATATCTCACGTCTCAAATGTCATATGTCTCATGTCTCATGTCTCATGTCTCATGTCTCTTGTCTCATGTCTCATGTCTCATGTCTCATATCTCACGTCTCATATGTCATGTGTCATATGTCATGTGTCATGTCTCATGTGTCATGTCTCACGTCTCATGTCTCATGCCTCATGCCTCATGTCTCATGTCTCATGTCTCATGTCTCATATCTCACGTCTCATATGTCATGTGTCATGTGTCATGTGTCATGTGTCATGTCTCATGTCTCATGTCTCATATCTCACGTCTCATATGTCATGTGTCATGTGTCATGTGTCATGTGTCATGTGTCATGTGTCATGTGTCATGTGTCATGTGTCATATCTCACGTCCCATGTCTCATGTCTCATGTCTCATGTCTCATGTCTCATGTCTCATGTCTCATGTCTCATGTCTCATGTCTCATGTTTCATGTCTCATGTCTCATGTCTCATGTCTCATGTCTCATGTCTCATGTCTTATGTCTCATGTCTCATGTCTCATATCTCATGTCTCATGTCTCATGTCTCATGTCTCATGTCTCATGTCTCATGTCTCATGTCTCATGTCTCATGTCTCATATCCCATGTCTCATGTCTCGTATCTCATGTCTCATGTCTCATATCTCACATCTCATGTGTCATGTGTCATGTCTCCCCCCTGATTACCCTTGTAAACGAATTTGGCGATGAACATGGAACAACTATTGGAAACCGACTCTATTTGGTGAAGGTGTAATGCTGAACAGTGCCGATGTAGGACCTGGAAGGCTGGCGGGTCGTTAGGTCACGCCAGTCCCAAACGGTAGCCTGTGGGGCACCAGGACACACCCCACAGTATTCCAGTCCTTGCTGCGCTAAGCAGGTCACTGGCGTAGTAGATTTATACGTATACTTACCTCGCGACTCGTGGGATCAAATATGAACTCTAATTCTCAAAAATAAAACGCGGAAGGAAGTAAGTGAGGCGGAGAAGGGCGACTGTGCCAATCCGTTTGGCAGAGGTGGACTAAGGCGCTCGCCGGTTAGGCAACTCGCCGGGCCGGTGAGGACGACGGCAGATGCCGAGGAGAGAGAAGACCTCTTCGTCGGAGTCCAGCAGGAAGTCGAGGAGCTCCTAAGCTCCCCGGAGCTTCAGGACCCTGAGACTCCTTCTGAGCTAGCGTTGGTAATAGCGGGTATGCAGGACCTTATGGATTGTGTTAGAAAGATGTCTAACATCAACAAAGAAGTGCGGGAGAAACTCGCCAACGTGATAGCGATGTTCGTCACGGCGAACAGAGCGGTGGTGAGCCTGCTCACTGATTGCGAAGGGAAAGGCAGATGGTTGAGCGCAAAAGGAAGAAGGCCAAAGCCAAACCCAAGTCCAAGCCCAAACCCAACCGGGTCAGGAACAGGGGAGGCATTGGTGGATAGGCTGTTGGGCCTTGGAGGGGATGTCAGGAAAATCCAACGAACACGTGCCGGCGAGATGTTCCTCGAACTCCGACGTAGCTCAACGGTAAAAAGCCCGGAGTATAGTGCGCTTACCCAGGAGATAGTTGGCGAAACTTCGGAAATCCGAGCCCTTAGCACCACGGTTACCGTCAGGGTTAAAAACCTCGACGACAAAGCCACGGATGATGAGGTTAACGATACGCTGAAGGATCTGTGTCAGATCGAAACGGACCAGATTTCGGTCAGGATGCGGGAAGGACCTCCAAAATTCGGGACACAGGTGGCTTTCGTGAAACTTCCGGTTGCGACAGGAAACGCAGCACTCAAATGTGGGCGGCTAAAGGTGGCTGGTCTATCTGCCAGATAACCATCCTCCAGCAACCGGAAAGGTGCTTCTGTTGTGAGGAAAATGGGCACAAATCATTCGCCTACAAGGGCACTGATAGGAGTGGCCTTGGCGCACGCGCATGTGACGCTGCGATGACAAGGAGAGCCAAGTGGGAGGACACTCGACAACCCGTCTACTGGTGGCAAGGAAACCTGCGTACTAGCTGCCTACGGGCTAGGCGACATATGCAGAGTCCAGGCAACTCTGCAAGGATGCCAATGACAACGCCTAGGGCAACGCTTACAGGATTGGCATGGCCAAGACGCGAAGCGGAGGTGCGCCACAGGAATCGTGTCCGAACAAACTGTGAGAGATCATCGACAAGCTGTTCCCACAGCACGGGGAAGTTACATGACCGAGGGTCCCATACGACTGGGATATGAGTGAAGAGGAGCAGATTTCGCTAAAGGAACTTCGCGACATCGCTAAGTCTCTTCAGTTGACCACAGCTCCGGGTCCGGATGGCATCCCTAATGTAGCAGTGAAGGCCGCGCTCATGGAACATCCTGAAATGCTCCGGTCATCACTGCAACAGTACGTGGATGATAGGGTCTTCCCAGACGTGTGGAAGTGGCAGCGATTGGTGCTCCTGCCAAAACCGGGCAAGCCACTAGGTGACCCATCAGCATATCGCCCGATATGTCTCCTGGATACTGCTGGGAAGGTGTTAGAGAAAGTGGCACAGAGCAGGGTCCAACTCTACACCGAAAGTTCAAACGACCTATCCGATAAACAGTTCGATTTTCGGAAAGGCCGCAATACGGTCGAAGCCGTTTGACGTGTCATCGAAGGGGTAGACGAAGCCAGACTGAAGAAGAGGAGAGGAGACCGGTTTTGCGCAGTGGTCACCCTTGACGTGAAGAACGTCCTCAACAGCGTCAGCTGGGCAGCGATTGCGTCGCCGCTCATTCACATGAGGATTCTGGCATATATCTGTAGGATGGTGGAGTGTTACTTCCGTAACCGCCAACTACAGTATATGACCAGCGAGGGACTGGAAACTGTAAGTGACTCGGTAGGGGTTCCACAAGGATCGATACTTGACCCGGTATTGTGGAACATTGTCTACGACGAACTGCTGAGACTGAGTCTCCCCACGGGAGTGAGACTTGTGGGATTCGCAGATGACGTGGTTCTCCTGGCCTCGGCCCCATCAACCAAAGAGGTCCAGCTACTCGCCACAGTAGCGATCAAGAAGGTGGAAAGTTAGATGCGCTCCAAGAGCTTGCGTCTGACTCACCACAAGACCGAGATGGTGCTGATCATCAACCTGATTTCAGCACAATCAGGGACGATTGCAGCTGGACGCAGTGTAACCTGTAAAGCTCTGCAGTGTGCGGTGGTTGATGAACCTGCGAGTAATCAGCGCATACCGAACGGTGTCCTCGGTAGCTTCCGGTTTTTGTTGCGGGGGTCATGTAAATCACGGTCATGCTAGAGGTAGATATCTTATGCTACGTTCACAGGCACATGCCCGATGTGCGGAAATATGCCAGAGAGGCTTCGATGTTCAACTGGCAGCACCGGTGGGACAGCTCGAAACGTGGCCGGTGGACCCATCGCTTGATCTCTAACATCGGATCCTGGATGAACCGGAGACATGAAGAGGTGTATTCCTGCATGAAACAGTTCTTGATTGGTCACGAATGCTTCATGCTGCTCGGACCGCTACGGAGTATGCGCTAACATGCTTGCCACCTGCGGACCAGACACGACAGTCGACAACATCGTGTGAAGGATGTGTGAGGATGCCAATACTTGGCGCGTGGTCAGCGATGGGTTCACCCGGATCATGACTGCCTTGCAGAGGAATCGGAACCAGCACCAGTCCGCAACCGGTGTAGGGTGACTCCTTCGTCGGGGAGCATCTGAGTAGTGTGCGTCCGATCCTGGTAGTATAGCATACACAGATAAGACTCTACCTTCTGCGTATGCCGAGCTGCCTGGTACGTTGCGCGTCTGTTTGTAGAATACCTCTAACGTTACCATCGCGAAGTATACGAGTCGAACTCGTAGGGGGAAGAGTACTCACGTCGCGGAGTACTCTCGGGTAGAGTGGTCTCACGTCGCCATCGGATGAGCAACTCGAGTCGGGTAGGATGACATCACCGTCGGGATTCAACTGAGTCGCAAGCGTTAAAGACCCGAACGTGTGCTGAGACAGGCGCGAGTCTAGGATAAGCTGCTCTCGATTCGACACATGGCGGGAAAAAAGCCTAGGGTTGCCAGCCAAAAGGGAGGGGGATGACGTCATCACCGGGAATCATCCGAGTAGTTTTTCGAAAAGCTCAGGACGTTTTCTGTGACAGGCGCGTGTCTAGGATAAACTGCACTCGATTCGGCACACGGAATGGCAAAGTGGAGAAGGCCTCGAGCCAACCAAGCGGGCTCAAGATCTCGAGTTGTTAGAGGAGAGGTCGTTGGTCTCTTGCAGTGGTCTCGAACAAAGGCGGAGCGCACGACAGTCGTGCAAAATCAAGCGAGCCTCGAGTTACGAGTAAAGGCCGGACCTCGAGTTGTCAGAGGAGAGGTCCTTAGTCTTGAATCGTAACAAGAGGCAGGGTATATATGCTGAAGTTTTGACTTGAAATTGAGCTAGCCGATGAGCGCATAAGCGCGGACTTGGTCTCCCATCCCGGGTACAGCCTTCGATACAGGTTCGGATGGGAATTATGTCCAGAGGCTATGGTTACTTAGAATCATGAGTCGTCGAGTTGCAAGAAAAAAACTGTTGACCAGGAGTCGACAAATCTGTGGATTTCGCATACAAAATTATCGAAACTTTCGATAAGTAATATTTGAACGGCCCCTATTCGACCAAGATATTTTAGGAGTCAACCCATGCGAAGTACGCAACCGATCTTTAATGAATTCCACGAGTGACGCGATTTAATAAGGATGGAGTTTGAAGGCTACTCTCATGGTAATTGATTTCATTAGCCGAAAAAAAAGCAAACAAAAGGCAAATTTTATACAACGGATTGCAACTTTGAGTTTTAAGCTCAATTTTCAGTAATTTTTATGTCGAGCTCTACCATCAATAATCCTAAAAGATCTGCATCCATTCTTCAAACGATAATGATCTCCGAAATATTTCAGATAGCAATATCCTGAAAGCCGGCGCATCGCTGTTAAAGGATAATCAAACAAATTTTCACCATTTCCCTTCTTGCAACTTTGCCAGAGAATGTACGGACTCCAGAAACCGTGACCGGATCCCGGGCACGATTGCTCCAATGACAAACGGTCCGGATCCGAGGATAGAAAATATGGAGAAAGAAAAAGAACCTCATGACTTCGATGGTTTGGTCAAGATAAAATGTTCAACGCAGACGTTCGAGAGCCAAAGCGGAGAAGGGAAAGCGACCAACCTTGGAAGGGGATGGCTGGAATTCCACCCATAAATTATGCAAAAGTTCCATATTTTCAGATTTGCCGTTATCCCTGCGGAAAACGTGAAACATCCGAAAAAAGTCGTCACGATTCGCCGTGGAGTCCCGCGGGTCTTCTTGTCGGAAAATAAACGTCTTATCCGGAAAGCTTTTCCTGGTTTCCATCTTTCGATTGTTGAGGGAAATTTTGGGCACCAGTCAGAGCAAATATGATTTATGATTCTTTTTCTCGTGGTTTCCAATCAATTAAAAAGAAATTAAAAGTTTAAAGATTTTTTTCCGGATTTGGTGGTCAAAATCTAACTTAAATTAATTCATGTTTTACAACAAAAAACCTCAGAAAGTGTAACTCATCAAGACTTCAGAAATTTTTTAAAGATTTCCGTAGGTTTTTCTTGTTCTGGTTTCAGCTGCTCGATTGTGGCTTCGAATTCAAAACAGGCAAAAACTTATTTAGCCATGGAGAAGATAAATATTTATCATTGTGCTTTATCTTACCGGTGCCAGAGTCGAACGCGAAATAAATATGCAAAAGAAAAGCTGCCAAATGCAGACAAGCCACTGGGATTTGGATGGGTAGACACAGCCATTCTTGAATTTGTACTGAATGTGCTTGCATGATAGGTAGCTGCGATAAAAAAAAAATAGTAAAAAACAGTCAAGTATCTGTGCCTCTCGGGAGAATCAAGAAGGAATAAATTGGAATTAACTTGGAATGCAACGTACCTCTAATCTTGATGCTAAGTAATTCGAAGTTCTTACCTGAAACAGAGAAAAAGAAAAAACAATTAGGAAAAAATTAAAGAAAAAAGACTAATTATATTTTAATTTCATTCAAAAATAGTCCTAAAATATACTTTAAAATTAGCCAAGGTTTCTGAGAGGAGTTATTCCCAATACCTCTTGTACATAACTCATCATCTGAATGTCAATTGTCGTAATTGACCGATTACTTATCCAAGATTCCTTCCTTATGCCCTACTAAGGAGTGTATTCGAAAAAAAGCAATACTTTGCTTAGTGAATTTCTTTTGAATACATGGATGGAAATTGATGAAATTATCAGTGAAGGTACCTTGTTTTGTAATGCTAACATGTGGAAATTTTTGTGACAATCTGTCTTGTGGTTTTTGAGATAGCTTCTGTTGAACTTGCGGTTTTCGGATCCTCACGATCGCATCCCGGCAGCAGACGATTCTGCTGCACCGTCGACGAACCAAAACACATTGTTTTGGTTCTCCGTTTGTTTTGGTCAATTCGTCTATTGAGAACAATAGCAATTGATCATTGATTATTATTGCTGATGACAAGTGATGATGATAAACGCGGTACAAATGTTTACATCATCACACGGTTAGGCGAGAATACTCAAATTGGGTTTGTGGTAACACAACAGTGTTGCCAGATATTATGGATAAGAATATCAAAGTACTCATTGAACTCATACTGACCTCACAGACGAAACATGAATAAAGATAACTCTATTCCACCACTGAAACCTGCGTTTTCAACAGCTTCAAATGAAGAAGCTCATTGACCAAAATTTTTAGGCAGGTCAAAAATCCAGTTCAGTTCCAGTAGTGGAAGATCTTAAAACTGCTGGAAATCAACTTTTTGACCACAATTCTGATGGTGCTAAAATAAGAATAAAAGTAAAGATGATTGATTCCATGAAGTTAAGTATTGTGGGTGGGTTTATCAAGCGCTATCGAAAAATTTCAATAAGAGAAGTGATAAAAAAAGATAATTTTTTTCAAACTGCTTCATCTAGCTGACTAATAAACAGGCCTGACTTCATTTCAACAAGGAAAACAGCTGCCTACCGGTAAAATAAACCAAATACGGTGGTCAAATCGTGCACAAAATATTTGGACTGCTAGCGATGGACAGCATAACGAACTCATTAGCGACACCTGAAAGGTTTCCAACCAAAAAATTTTTATTGACAAGTCTCGCCTGGATATTCCGGAGATAAACAAGTACAAAACACTTTAATAAAAAAAAAAGAAAATGTTTAGTACTTGAGGAGGCTGACGATCTATGGAAGCCGCAAATCATTTAGTGTTTCGAAACGATTGACACGATAAATGTCTTAATATACAAAGAAGACTCTCTCCAACAGTGACCATTTCACCTGAATAGCACTTCAGTAAGTCTAACAAAGTTTCTACCCTGATTTGGTCGGATCTGGAATCCTGCTATTACGCGAAAACTGTGGTAAAGTGATAAAACAGTCAAATTTGTATGATTTCTTTTGCCGAAGGAGAAAAATCAGCTAAATTTTTCATAAATTCGACAAATTAAAAAGTTTGAGTGATTCTTATGTTTAAGCTTCCGATTAAATAAAACGTAATTTAAAATAGCGTGGCAAAAAAAAGTGTGGCAACACTGCAATAGAAGCTTCAATGTGTAACCAAAAACACAAATCAAATTTCCATACATTTTTTAATATTCATATTTTTCTTTCAAATATATAAGCATGTAAATGAAATTTTAAAAACATTAAAAAGATCAATAAATTAAGTTTTAAATATGAAGAATTATTGATATGAAGAATTTGGCCTTATTTACTTCCAATCGATCTATTTTAGTCTTATACCCTTTTGGCTGATGCCCATTAAGGTAAACTCTTATAATAATTAGATAAGATTAAGGGTTCATAGTTATTTTTTTTTGTCTTATTAAATTCTTTCAGATTTCGTAACAACATCTGATGAAAAATAATAGATACTTCATTGTGAAACTATAAGAAACACATTCAATCGTTCCATAATTTTTTTTCATCGTCTAACGAAGCACTTTCCGTAAATTTAAAGTTATCCTTAAATGAAAAGTGATTTTAATTTTTTCAATGGTTCATTTGAGTTGAAGTTTACGTTAAATGTTAATGTTAAATAAATTTTTTAATTAAAATGCATTTTTTTATTCACTTTTCAGCCTTATGACCGAAAATAGTGAAAAGGATCGGGTGCAGCAGAAAAAGTACTTTATAATCGAGGGTGTATATGCTGTTCATGGTGACATGATATAATTCCATACAAATCAGCCAAAAAATAAAATGAAAACATCCAAAATTTTGATTTTTTATTGTTTTTCGTGATAATTTTTGTTTTGTTTTTTGATAAGACCGTCTTAGAAAAAGCAAGAACCTTTCATTGAAGAAGGTGTTCATCTGAAGAGTTCATTCGTGTCATAAGACATTCTTATAAATGATTTTCAATGATTTTTCTTCTTGTGCCAGTTAATAAGAAAAATCTTATGGCATACATGAGAGTATTTTTTTGAGTGTCAGTTCCGGATGATAAGACGGGCTAAGAAGCGAAGATTGAAAAGGCTGCAGCTTTTTTTTTATTTTGGAATGATGCCAGTTCCTGTTAATAAGATGGACCGATGTAGAATGATTACAGTTCCGGAAAATAAATTTATCTCATTTAAAAACTTCAACTCGAAAGAAGTTCGAATTTTAAAAGAAAGATCAAATGAAGTATTAAAGAATAAATAAAACCCTTATTTAAAAAAACGGTTAAAAATTCTCATCAAAATATAAATTTTAAATTCAGCTTAAAGGTGAGAAAGAATGGGGAGATGAAATTAAGATTGTACAGAATTAAAAAAAGTACAACAATTATGTGGCAACACTGAAATAGAAGCTTCAAAGTGTAAACAAAACCATTTATCAGTTATTGGTCTAATCTTGTGAGAGACGGACGTGTTTAGGTGAGATTCTGAATTCAGATTAATCGTCAGTTCATGACAAAAACTTTCTTGCAGCCGTTGTTTTTTCTCTCAAAAATCAACAGGTATTATTCATAACTCAAATTAAAAATTCATATATTTTCGCATAAAGTATAAGAATTAGCATAAGGACATACATAAATATAAGGATTTATTATAAGTAAAAGTATTATTATAAGATTTATTATTTTCATGGTTTTACGGATTTATTTTTCTATAATTTAATATCTTATTCCTCACTTGCTATATTCTCTACAATAAGTTACATCTATGAATGAAGATTAGGGTGGCAGCTTTTTGGGTCATGTTGAATTTCAAAAACTGACCATGTACATTTTGTAGATTTGCCCAAAAAACTGACCTGTGAACAATTTCCGCTCAAATTGATTTAGGTTTGCCTCAAAGCGCTCGATGTTTCGGTTTTATTACCCTCAAAAATCACCAAAGGGGGGACCAAAGGAAATAAGTGTGAGAGCATGGCAGAGATGCCAGGTATCCTGGTTTATCAGGATTTGACCTGATCTTCGAGAGACCGTCCAGATTTTTCAAAAACTCTCGAATTTTCGTGATTTTTGAAAAAGTCCTGAATTGTCCAGATTTAAAAAAAAAAATAAATAAAAATATCTCAATTGTAATCGCATTTGTAAATTAATTATGAGCATTTCGATCAAACAAACACTCAAAATAGTTTTCACTTAAAAAGTTAGTAACATCCGGAGTGAAATTGGCCATAATGTTTTTTTTCTCTAATTCCAAGTAAAAGTCAAGTGAGATTCGCTTGACACGGTGTTCCAAAATACGTTATTAAAAAAGAAAAATGACCACCAAAACGGCACTCGGCATTCGAAAGATATAGTATTCAGGCATCCATCCTGAAAATTTGGAAATGTTTCATCGGGCTTTTTTGAAATTAGAGCGATTTTAAATTTTAAGTCAATTTGCTTTAGTTTTCCAATGGGGTTTTTCGATCATATGTTCTATGACCATGGATTTTTCTTACTACATATTTTATGACAGTCACTCAGTTCAATGAATTTATAGAAAATTTCATGCCCGACAACTTCGTCGAAGACTGGAAAAAGATTTGAGTTGATCCTGAAAAGTTATTGGCAATTTATTAAAACTTTATTAAATTGATTGAAATTTTTCCATGTTTCTTAAGTTTTTTCAATTCCGCTTCACTAAAAAGCGAATATCTTTCCAGGCGTAGTTTGAATCGTTTTTGGGTCTTCGATAAAGTTGTTTGGGATAGAATTTTCAGCACAAATGTGTATGTAATAGTAAATGTATGGGTAATAGTCATCATACGAGCAAGCTTCTACTGTCACAGATACCTTCGTGAGTTTAACAAAAAGAGAACAGTTTTTGACAGCTGGGTTAGTTCTATTTTTATTGTTGTTGACGTAGGGAAAGATACATTCCTGTACTGTATCCGAACGTGTCGCCAATTTGAATGACATGTTACACAGTAAACGAAAAACTTAAGAAACATGGACAAATTTCAATCAATTTAATAAAGTTTTAGAAAATGGCCAATAACTTTTCAGGATCAACTCAAATCTTTTTGCAGTCTTCGACAAAGTTGTCAGGCATTACATTTTCTATAAAGTCATTGAACTGGGTGATTGTCATAAAATATGTAGTAAGAAAAATCCATGGTCATAGAACATATGATCGAAAAACCCCATTGGAAATCTAATGCAAATTGACTTAAAATTTAAAATCGCTCTAATTTCAAAAAAGCCCGATGAAACATTTCCAATTTTTTAGGATGGATGCCTGAATACCATATCTTTCGAATGCCGAGTGCCGTTTTGGTGGTCATTTTTCTTTTTTAATAACATATTTTGGCACACCGTGTTGAGTGATCGGTCAAGTCATTTCCAAGTGAGGATTCAAATGAAATTCAAGCAACGGCGAAATGAGTAGTCTTTCAGTAGAATTTTTAATTGCTAGTCATTTTTAACTTAAATGATGAGTAAGATAATCGTTTCTTAAGTGATGAGCAAGAGATATGCACCTGAGGCACTTGAAATGAAGTGAAGGTTCACTGAACCTTCACCTATAAATGAATCTTCAAGTGTTTTTTCAGTGTGAATTTGATTTCATTGTGCCCTTCATGTAAAGCTGTCGGAAACACACAGAATTTTTAAACATATATGTGCCCTTCGATGATAAAATATGTATCGGTTGCAATTCAAAAGTCACATAGAATGCTGTTTGATGTCACTTTCGAAACCTTTTTCCTATAATGAGTACTTTCAAAGCACTCGTGAGAATTCGAAAGCAGTTCCCCTTCGTTTCATAAAATAACAAATTTGCAACAATTGGTGTAAGAAAAAAGTGAAAAATCGTATTTTATTTTAATTTTTTTCTCTCGATCATTTCCAACTTTTTTGAATGATTTTTAATGGAAAATAAAAAATCATGAAATGAAGGGTTAAATAAAAAGTTCAACAATTCCTCTTTTCTAGACTTCTTAAAATAAGGTTACCAGAGTCACCTAGCAAAAAAATAACAGTATGCCAATTTGGGTCGAAAAGAGCAGGTTATAAAATCAAAATAACTGAACAAAGTTTTATAAACTGTATCATTTTTTTTAATCCGTCCAAATGTCTGCTATAAGATGCTTTTTTTGAATTTTTGTTATGTTTTATGGTCTTTTGAAATAGACATCAAAGTTAAAAATTTCCCTCAAAATGGGTGTTTTGCAACAAACTTAACTTTTTTTTAAGTCGTATTGAAAAACTTTTTTTTGACATGAACTAAGATAGATTATGAGCTCATTTTCAAACAATAAAAGTGCATGGATTTACAAACC
The DNA here is from genome assembly GCF_029784155.1 of Uranotaenia lowii. Lineage (NCBI taxonomy): Eukaryota > Metazoa > Arthropoda > Insecta > Diptera > Culicidae > Uranotaenia > Uranotaenia lowii. The sequence continues at coordinate 162,263,036 of NC_073691.1, read as the reverse complement.
ACAGCAAATTTTTTGTAAACTTCCTGGAAAGTTTTGAAACTATGATTTTACAATGAATTAAAGTTTATCACCGATACTTTTTATACGGTTTTTACTTATTAAGTTTTTTCGGTGTATTTTTCAATAGTAAAAACCGTATAGGATTTTATAACTAAAAGCTGATGGAATTATGATTGAAAAAAAATGGGTTTCTGTTGAGTCACATTCATTTCAAATCGAAAAGGGTATTTTTATTTTATTTTGAATAGACTGATAGGGTGACCAATTTTAATACTTTTTCATAAAATTTTTACATATTAAAAACTAAATGGTAAGTTTATTGGTTTTTGCTTTACGCTTTTCGTAACACTGCTATATTTTTAGAAATTAAAATCCACCCTTCGATTGACTCAAGAATAAGGTTGCCAGAATTTGTTCAACACGTATCTGGGCCGGAAACATAAAAACCTGGCAAAATCCGAGAATATGATTTTAAAATTGACGATTAAAAATCCAGGAGAATTTTATCAAAACCCGGTAATTACTCAACCAAAACAAAAAAAAAATAATTGAAAAAAAAATATTTTCATGAAAAATCCACCAATAGATTTTGAATCGTATTAAAGGCTTCCAAAAAAACCTTGTTTATTTTTATAAAACTTACTCAAAAGAAATCGTGTTTGACGCATAAATTAAAAAAAAGTACAACACAAATTGTTTTTTTTTTGTTTGATATGCCAATGAAGTGAATATATCCGGGAAAATCCGGGTATTTTTCAAGGAAATCCGGGCAATCGATCAAGGCCGGATTGTTCCCAAATTTTGAATTTAATATCCACGATAAAACCAGGCAATCTGGCAACCTTCTGTAACCTTCTGCAACATCTGTGAATTTGGTCGATTTTATGTCGAAATCAGGCACGAAGTACTCCAAAAATCTCTCATTGCGTATTTTTCGTGGTTCTGAATATGAAAAAAAAAATCACACAAAGTAAAATTTAGTAACTTTCCATTAATTTTGATGTTTTCAAAAAATAAATCATTTTTCAGCCCAGTTTTATGCGTCCAAGCGTATATATCAGTAGAAAAACAATTGTTTTCAAGAAGAATACACTGATTTCTCAGTTTTTCTTAACTTTTCATTTCTGGCGTATGGCATGGGAAACTAAAAACTTTTTAAACTTTGAATAAATCTTTTAACTAGCCAAAACTTAGCTTTTATAGTGAAATTTCATTATTCGAACCGTGATGGTCACGATCTTTGTTCACAACGGCATCTTTTTTTGGCCTTTTCGTCTTTCGTCTAAATTTTCAAACGCCATCAAAATTGAAATAAATTTTTTCGTCATAAATAGATTGTGAACATGTAGATGATTCCAAAATGGTATAATTTACGAAAATCAGTTCAGTAGTTTTGAAAAAAAAAAACAGCCAAAATAGTTATCCGGGTCCATATGACCCTAACCGGCTAGTTGTTCTTTTTTTTGAATCGTAAAGGAATGTGAAGATAATGAGTTGTTATATCCTGAAAAAGGGGAGATATGGGAATAACGAGCACCCAGGCGAACTGGGTACCCCCAAATAAATTTTCACGAGGAACAGTTTTGAAGTTCCTATAAATAGTATAATTTTATCAGCAAAAAATAAAAAATTCCTTACCATATTTACAGAATTTTTTTAAAAAATCAACTAGATTCTCAAGTGACGAAAAATTATAAATTTTTAACACCAAAAAATAAACTCTTATGATTGTTAAATCATCTTGATATAATGATGTATTCATTGTTCCTAAATTTTCACCATCATTAAATATTTGTTTTATTACTTTAATCAATATTAAAACGCGTTATTACTTTAACTTGATGACTCTGGGCGAACGGAGCACCATTGATCGGGGCACGATGAGCATTTTCTGCCGTAGAATCTAGCAGCAAATTCAACTCAATGAAACCAACTCAATTAAAGACCAACAGCTTGACTTGTTTACATCTGACGATTAAGCCTATCGTTTTATGCATGCATAAGTCATGTGGCATTATATTGAAAGTTAAAATTTTTCCAAATTTCTTTGGTCTACCTAAGGTTACTTTTTAGAGGAAAAAAAATAGAAACTTTGGGCGTTTTTAAGGCACCAACAAAGCAAATCCGATTGAGCTGAAATGATGCACAGGTCTGTTTTTGGCCAATCTTTAAAATGTATATGGTCCGTTTTCGCACTCCGATATGACCTTTTTTGTTGCCCCCCCAAAATTGATCGATTTTTAATATTGATTATGAGACTAACGTGAAGTCTCCAAATTTCTTCCGATTTTGTTTAAAACCCGTACTAATTCATGAATCTTAATTTTGGTCCTTCATTTGATTAACACTTTTTATGGTCTGTCCAATCAAATGTCTTAATTTTTTTTCTGCAATTTTAGTTGCTTCTCCCTCATTACAACCGTTGAGCACGGATAAATGAGTCTCTACAATAAAATGTACCTTCTGTGTTTCCCAAAAGTCCTTAAACGTTCACAAAGCTAGGCGAGAATGCTTCTAGAATCCAAACCACAGCATTCACGAGTAGAAGGACAAAAAAAAACCCTCTGATCCCCATTCAATGGATCGGTTTATATTTCTCGGTATTATTCGATTTTTGCACACGGTGTGCTTCAGTGTGTCAGCGCGGGTTTTCTCATTTCCATTTTGTGCGCCAAACTTAACCATTCAACCCTCGGTTTCAGAATAATTCACGGGTTTAACTATTCACCGAACCGTTTTTGTCCTCTCAGAGAACACCCTGACAAGGGAGCTTGACACAGCTAGGCTCCAATTGTTTGGAGGAATTGCAGGTTGCTTGCTTCGAAAAGGGGGTTGAGCACTTTATTTAGTTGGTTTTTTTTAAATATTCTGATTTAAAAAATTAAGAAAATAAATTTTAAAATATTCAAAGTGGAGAAATTATTCGATAAAAATAGGCGTGGAATTAATATTTTCCGAAATTATGCATTGTTCAAAACAAAAAACCAACCTCGCTGCTCCATCAACGACGGTATTTGTTCTACTTGTTTATTTTCCATTCTTTTCTCGCCTTTTCTTTTTTTATTTGGTATACGTGATGCATTTTCAAGTGGGGTAGATTTTCTTCTCTACTTCACGTCAGTAACAGCTAGAAGAAGTGGAAAAAAACAACAACCGGTTCCACTTTTTTTTAAATTTTCCTGCGCTCCCGAGCAGACTTTGATGCCTAAATCGATAGCAAACTTAAACCAAAACGAGGTGTCAACAGCAAACTGATAGTATAATTTGGTATAGGATATTTTATGATAGCAAAACAAGGCATAGTTTAGGTTTCAATAATTTTCATTTGATAGCAAGCTGAAACCAAAATTAGGTACCGACGGCAAATTGATAGACAACCTGAAGCATAATTATATATTGAACTGATTTGATAGCAAAACAAGGCATCAATACGGTGTCCTAAACTTAAAAAAAATTTCTTCGAAACCAGATCTAATTTCAAAACCACGCACCCTGTCAAATTGCGCTTGAATATGGACAGCGAAACTTTTGTCCTCAAAGAGCATTGAAGTTAGTGGGTCGCACCCGAGTATGTGGATCCTCTTATTTCGGTTAGGTAAAGTGATGATTTTTTACCGACTATTACTGGTTCCGAACGTTCTTGAGTTAAATCTCATAGCCACAATCCTTCTCGATATTTTATGAATATCTCTATTTGATCATTGAATTATTTACCCAAATATACCAAAAATCAATAACATTAGATATTTCCATGCATGCTAGACAGTGCTAGAATAGAACTTGGTGGTACTAGCCAACCTCAAGCCAAAGCCGTGCGAAAAGAAGGAGGGTTTGGTGTTTGAGCCTGCAGCTCATCGCCCATTGAAACTTTTTTCCGAATAATTTCAGAATTCTGATTCTGATTTTAATTGCGACATTTAGTTCTTATTTTCAAATTGCAATGCTGGAATCAGCGTTCATTTAACGTGGCTTATGAGGTTATTAGAATATTCAAATAAATATGAACATCAGTTTATGTTTCATCCAGTATTAATACTGAATTGATGTTTGCCCAAAAATAACTTATTTTTTTAAATTGAAATAGGTACAATTATAAAAAGAGTTTTAATTAATACCTCAACTCAACGCTTAAACAAAATTTTGATTATATATGACAATTGAAAAAATTATTTCAACTTGTTTCAAATATGAACGATATTAATTTCATAGTTTGCCTTTAGCGGAAATACTTTGATTCGAAATTTGAAAGAAGAATCTAAGCTGGGATAGATATTTTTTTTATATTATTTCACATTGATTCATGAAGTTAATCAATATTTATAATGAATTTTATTCAAATACGAAGGCACTGATAAGAACAACAAAATGAATGCTGGGCATATATTGTACTTTACTGAGTCATACGGATGCGCTCGCATAAAAACAAAACCACAAAAACAGACGAACAAAAACAGAATGAACGAAACTTCGTTTGCTCGCTACCACAGTGACTGTTCGCGTTTAATATATTACCGAGCAGATTTACAGTAAGTGAAAGTTACCATCTGATTGTGTGGCCCACCATTAATCTTTTTATCCGTTGCAGGGACTGTAATATTTGTTTACATCGCCGGCTGCAGCAGAATTCTCGGCGACTGGAGCCGCCCGGAAGGGAGGATCATCCTACTGGAACTGCACGGCAACTCTAATATGCCCGTACTGAAACTGCTGGCGCAGATCTCCAAAACATTGACCTCGAACTTCATGCCTGTGTTCCAGGAGCATCAGATAGCGGTTCCTTTAACCGGTTATAGAATCCTTCCTTTAACCGGTTAAGGAAACCTTAAGAAGAGGCGGCACCTTTATCGGGCCTTTCCACCAACTTGAAACGGTAGAAATCGTAGATCAGTTGAAGCGGTGAATAAAGTCCGGTCAAGAAGTGTTTTTAAAGAGAAATTTGTTCTGTCGTTTTTATAGGAATCAAAGACATTCTTCCACGTTCGTTGAGCAATGAAAAGATGATACGAGAATTTAGCAAGGTGAGTTGAATTTGGGGATGGTAAAAATAGCAGAAATTGAATATAAAAACATATTTCAATTGCAGCAAGGTGCGAACGTTGCCGTCGGCGATTTTTCCTTTTGGAAGATACGGATTGACTGTATTATGTGGTCAGTCGGAAAAGCTGGATTTGGATGAACGCCAACTTGAAGTGTTAGCCTGGACAATCGTTTGCAGTCGATCTCTTACAAAACTTATCCGAGAACGGATATGAGCATCTGGCTGGTAATATGAAGTATCCCAGAAATTGGAGAAATATTCAGCTCGCTGGTACCGTTCCTATAGGTACATATGCACATCTAAAAAAAAGACTAAAACTTTGTTTTTTTTTTAGGAATTCATTATTCTACGTGATGAAATACTCAACCAAATAAGTAGACAGGGCTTCCTGTGGTCCAATGATGACCTACCTGGTGGAGGTTTCCAAGAGGAAGAATACATGAACGAAGGCTGTACGATTCTTTACAAAATCGGTGAGTCTTACCCTTTTTAAATTCAAATCTGGTTAATATGAAAAACTTCAAAGTTTTCAATGTGCTTTAAATTTGAAATCAGTTTAACAGCGTTAGAAAAACAGATTATCTTTACGTGCAATAGGATTGCTTGCTTTGTAATAACAAGAGTTTTGAATAGTTGGATGTTTTTTTTTATTCGTGAATACCTACAATATGTTTTTTTATTTATTTATTTCGAAACGATTTAAGCCAAGAATTTTCATTTAGCTATGATAAATCTTTTTTGCCACTTTCTGCAGTACGATAAGGTATGTGGCTATCAGTAACGCAAATAAACAACAAATTTCATTATCATAGAAGGAAGGGACGTTATACAACTTAGATTTATTGAACAAATGCTTAAATAATAATCATAGTAAAAATATTTATTAAGGCAATGAGGGATAAATGCTAATATAATATGAATACCTCTTCTATCTTCAGTTGCATAATTTAATAGTTGTATGAACACAGCAATTACCTCTGATGAATATTTCCACCACTTTCAGATGCGGAAGTGAAGGAATGCAAATAGCCTGAATTTATGCAATCATGAGTGCAGCCGATATTCATAACATATTTTTATGTTTATTTTTGGATTTGCTTGTAAAAACTGAATGTATACGATACAATGCTCTCTAGGGTTTTTGGAGTAAATCATTCGGTGTTTGTTCAATCATAATTTTAGTATTAACCATAAAAAATATTCAAAGCTTCTGAATATTGTTGTTTTTGAACATTGTCCATTATGCATTTCAGATTCAATGATTAAAGGTGGATGTGAGTAGTCAATCAAGCTAAGCTAAGCTAAGCTAAATCATTCGGTGTTTGTTCGATCAGTTCTTTAACGATGAACTTCTCAATTATATATGAAGCAAAAATACATTATCGAAAAAAATAATTGCATATCTTAAGAATAGCGTTTATTCGAAAAAAGCGAACATCAAATTCTTCATTACAGTTTTGCTTCAGAAATCCGCTTGTGCTCTGTTTGTCCTTTATTAGAAATAATTTGAATATTTTCGGGCGTCTCAAACAGAAAGAAACCTTGTGGTTCATGGGGTTAATGATTTGACTATTCAGACTTTTTTTTTCTTACAATGTATCAAAGGAAACCACATTCCGATCAATGATGCGTAGTTTTCAGAAACAAATATTTTAAATTTAATAAAAGCTGTGTTGGTAAAAATCTAGGCCACCCATGGTGTGAAGCTAACTCCAAGCTAGACAAAGGTTGCGTTGTTTAGATTGCTGGAAATCGTCGCATGTCTGAATTTTTCGGAGACTTGAGACACTTGAAACTAACCAAAACTTTCGTTATTCTAGTACTAATAAAAATTCATGAATTATTTAATTACATTTCATAAATTTGGTGAAAAATGTCATGTTTATACTTTTTTGCTATGCAGACACCGATGAATTTGCAATCACATATGTTATATTTCCATAATATACTGCTAACACGTTGCATAACTGAAGGCGATTCTGGTTTCTCGAGCAGAGAAAGTAGTCCAAATGCTATCACGCCATGATAACCAAATTTGCTTTTACTTTGGTTGACCTAAGGCGGTAAACAGCAAAAATATAAAGAGAAAAATCAAACTCAGAGAGCAAAGTACGGCCAAACTTACCAGTAATTGAGAACATAATTATACCTCGTTTTGCTATCATTATCCAAAATTTTTGAAAGCATAATGATGTCAAATTTTGCCATCACAGATAATTCGGCGATGCCTTAAATTGGTATCATTGTGCTCTTCAAGCTCTCAAAAAATGAGGTGTAGTTATGGTCTCATTTTTAGCAAAATAAGGCATCACTTTGCTAACCAAGTATGAAAATTTGTGCTCTCATTTTTGCTGTGTACCACCTTATGTCAAGCAAAATGAGAGCAAATCAGGCTCTCAGGGCGTGATAGCAAAATTTGCTATAATTTTGCCATAAAAGTCTGCTCGGGCTCCGTTTGAGAGTGTTAATGTTATCCAAATAAACTTGTGCCATATTGTCGGCAAACGGAGAAATATGTCTTTTTTGCTGATGTTGTTGACAAACAAACAACAACAACAATGCGCAATGAACTTTAGAATACAACACCAGCAACAAGAACAAAAAAAAACTTTTATTCTTGAATGACGTGATGACGGTATACGGTACAGTACAACACAAAGAGCTCCAGCTTATCCTCGAGAGCAAGGAACGAAACTCTGAGCAAGATTTTTCGGGATCGTCAATCACACTTTTGTTAGGATTTTGTTCTAGTGTAGTTGATGTGACTATTTTCTTTTTGAAACCGACTTTCTAAGTGAGAAAATGAGATTCCCGTCATGAATAAACAACTTGAGAACTATTCCTGAATAGATCTAAAGTTATGATCCTGAATTGAATGAAAACTTTCGAGCTGTCAATTTGATACATCAACTGTTTCAGCTTTTCACGCTAACTTGGCGTTACCTCTTAGCTAATACCAGTGTTCGGCACAAAGGCGCTTCTATGCTCATCGCAATTTAGTCCTCTAACTTTTCGTTAACCGTTTAAATTTGGCGCTTAATTTTGATTTTGTTAGTTGGTAATCTAATTAGGCCAAACGTCGAAATGACACTGCTTCATTTTTCGTATTACTGATGCGAATTGTGATATGACGACATAAAAAAACAGACAAAAGGTGTTACGTTTCGCCATCCTCATTTTTTATTCCAAGGTTTTGGATCATTAATTCTAAAGAAATCGTTAACGTAAAAAAGTGACTGTGAAAATATTGAAAAATGTCAATTTCAGGGATCACCCGTCGATGACGTTTGCCCTTTCGAAAAGATCTCGCCGTTTCTGCTTCGCCTTTAAATTATGCATTGTATGTTATCACGATTCATTTGACAGCCCGGAATACTTTCCAGCAGCGGACCTATGGCTCATTGAGAGGTCAATTTTTATAGTTGATGGAAATTGCTCTTTCCGCTGCCTGTCAGTGAAACAATTCGACGTCATCGCTATCTGTTCAGAAAGTTCCCGGAATCATCCTAAGATGCGACTATGCGACCATAATTGCTCATGACTCGGTTGACAATCGCGCTGCTGCCGTTCGGAATTATTTTTAGTCACCCCGCAACTTTTTGACTTGTTTGACTCCCTTCTTTTGTGTCGCCTCACCGATTCGCATCCACTCCCGCTCTCCTTGTCCCATCACTTCAGAACGTCCAGTCTGGTTTAGCTGTTGTTTCATATACGACATAAGAACGACGCCTTCCCACGTCTGGTCCCGTTTATTGGCTGCATCTTGTAACTTCGGCTTCTGCTGTTCTTTTTGTCGGTGTGCACCATAACATCTTCTCGGATGTAGAGTTGCTGTTGTTGTTGCTGCTTCGGTTGAGTTTGAGTGGGATGCCCAAAGAAGGGCATTCCAATGCACTCTCGAGTGCAGCAGCCAGCTCGATCCAAATGGTATTACACTTTTTCCTAGAGAGGGGAACCAGACGCGCACCATAATTTCGTGTACGGATTTAGCCTCGAGGCCTTGAGCTGTCGTTTTCTGGAAATGTTACGCTGAATCAACTGGGCAGGACGTCGGTTGTTCACTAAAAAAAATTCTGGTGAAGACGACCCGTAGGAGTATTATGATTTATTTTGGAGACATCAGTGGAAATCACACAACTATTGGGTGACAACAATACATATTGTTAATCTGTTCCCATTTCTAGGAACCTGTTTTCGGTGAGCCTGTTTTTGTGGTTAATTGACATGATTCTGGAAATGTCTCTCGATAATTTGTCATGTCTTTTAAATTAATATTGATCTGTCAAAAGACGCAAGACACAAACAAAAGTTGAGGAGGTTGTAATTAATCTACGACATCACAGTTAGCGTAGTATTTCTCTCGTGTAAGTGTATTGCATCTATGGAATTTGTATTCTATTTAAACTGGACGATAAACGAGCATATTAGTCAATTTCAACATGAAATATTAGACTGGCCCAAATTTGTATGGGATGATTTTTACAACATTTTTTTCAACGCGGCACCCCCTAGATTTGTGCATTTAGGTGGAAAAATGACTTTCTGAAAGTTTCAGGTCATTTGGCAGAAGCACGAGCTGGCGCAAAGGACTTGAAATTTGTATGGAGATTTTCGACAAAATGTATGAAAAATCGACATACTTTCACTCTTTGTGTTTCAAAATATGTTTCTAGTGTGCTAGAAAACTCAGAATTTCAGGAGTTTTAGTTCAAACAATGACAAAAAAGTTTGTAGAAGATTGTGACGCGATACGAGTTGACTGTGATGAGTTATCCGCAATTGAATGTGTGATTTTTTCGCATTTCATATACATAGCGTGAACGGTGTATAGGTGGATTATAAGTAGTAACTTGATCGTATTGTCACACAATGAGAATAACAGATAGAAAGTTTGTGCCCTCGGCAAAGTTGTAGCTTATTTTATAACAAATATCTTTGCAAACAGTTGAAAGAAAGGTTGAAAAACTTTGAACTGCTGCATTGTGTGACGCTGCGATCAAGTGAGTGCGTTTATTAGCCCATACACCGCTCACGATATATCAAAAAATGCGACAAAAAATCACACATTCAATTGCGGATAACTCATGTCAGTCAACTCCTATCGCGTCACAATCTTCTACAAACTTGTTTGTCAGTGCTTGAACTACAATTCCTGAAATTCTGAGCTTCCTTGCACACTGGAAACATATTTCAAAACACAAAGAGTGCAACAATGTCGATTTTTCATACATTTTGCCGAAAATCTTCATACAAATTTCAAGTCATTTGCGCCAGCTCGTGCTTCTGCCAAATGACCTGAAACTTTCAGAAAGTCATTTTTTCACCTAAAGGCGCCAACCTAGGGGGTGCCCCTTGGAATATAAAGATTTTTTTTGTTATGGGCCAGTCTAATGAAATATAAGACATGTCACGTGATGTGGCATGCGACATGCAGAGTGGTCACTCATTCGGAAGAGCTGGGAAATGCGGGAAAAAGTCTGCATCTAAAATCCATCGGGAAAAAGTCGGGAATTCTTTCAAGAAATCGGAAATTTTTCGGCTCAGCTGCTCAGTGAATATATTTCGGTGCCTCTAATACTCCTTCCTGTCAATATTAATATATCTTTGCGGTCTTTAATATGTCAACTCCCGTTTAATATTAATCTTCTTTTTTGTTTAAGTAACGGAATGTCTTCTGAATGGAATGTGTCTGAATTCTGAACATTAAATTTTTAAGCACATAATTATAATATCACGTTACACAAATGTAATTAAAATTTTATCTCCGATTACGGATCGGATGCATATGAAGTGTAGTAAAAGATTGGTTTTGACGTAGAATTACGTCTTACGGCAACACTATAGGGGGGCAAATTGAAAGTTGCGATCGGATCTCGCGTCACGAAAACTTTCCAACTCAAGGACATCTTTCGTAAAAGACATTTCAAGCCTGCTCATCGTTGATTGGCTGGTCGAAAATGACAAAAAAACACGGACACCCCGCCCCTTGGTATGTTTTATTTTTCCCTTCCTTCGAAAGGTATAAAAGTAAGGGGCCTCCGGCCGACCGGTTTCATTCTCGGTTTGCCTGTTGAGCATTTCGATCTGCGTACGGACCCCACCAGCGGTAATCCTATACAGATATCGTTTTGCTGTTCAAACAGTGGCAAGTTGCCAATTGTTGCTACTGGCAACAAACCAATCCACATAACACACAGCAGCCTCACAAACTCACGCCACCAACACCACCCACGCCACACATCTCCTACCACACATCTCCTACCACCCACCTCCTACCACCCACCATCCACGCCACATGCCACACACTACGTACACCCACGCCACACACCACCTGCCACCCACCATCTCTATCTTCCACCCACGCCACTCGCCTTCCCCGCCACCTACCACCCACCACCCACGCTACACATCACCTGCCACCCACACAACACCTACGCCACACACCACCTACCACCCTCGCCACCTACCACCCACGACACCTACCACCCACGACACCTACCACCCTCGCCACCTACCACCCTCGCCACCTACCACCCTCGCCACCTACCACCCACGACACCTACCACCCTCGCCACCTACCACCCTCGCCACCTACCACCCACGACCCCTACCACCCACGACACCTACCACCCACGACACCTACCACCCACGACACCTACCACCCACGACACCTACCACCCACGACACCTACCACCCACAACACCTACCAACGCCATACCACCCACCACCCACGCTACACATCACCTGCCACCCACACAACACCTACGCCACACACCACCTACCACCCTCGCCACCTACCACCCACGACACCTACCACCCACGACACTTACCACCCTCGCCACCTACCACCCTCGCCACCTACCACCCTCGCCACCTACCACCCACGACACCTACCACCCTCGCCACCTACCACCCTCGCCAACTACCACCCACGACACCTACCACCCTCGCCACCTACCACCCACGACCCCTACCACCCACGACACCTACCACCCACGACACCTACCACCCACGACACCTACCACCCACAACACCTACCAACGCCATACCACCCACCACCCAAGCGACCAACTTGCATTGAAAAGACAAGACTCTTTCAAAGTTATTTTGGCCCTGAAAAGGGCCGTTTGTTGAGTTGATAATCATCTAATATCTAGAATTATCAATAATCCCACCTTGAAACGTCGTTTTACGCTAGTGATTGCTGGAAAGAAAAAGAATTGACTTAGAGGGAATGATAAATTTTGGTATCAATTTTTCAAAAGAGCTTATGAGTCAAATGTAAATAAATCGAGTAATCAGCTGAGTTCATAATTAAGATTTTCCTTGGAAACTTATGGAGCTGTATAATTTTAAACGCAATTTTCTCGAACAGCGATATTAGCACTATCGCCCTTTACAAAAATCGATACCGAATTGATACTGATTCAGAAGAGACGCATGAGGCAGAACTTTCAGAGAGATTTTTCTCTTCTTTTGCACTGAGTCAAGCGTTTCTATCAAATGCAGCGGTGAGAAAGCTCAAAATTTCGGCACTGATAGGTACTAGTTAGCTTGCAAGCGTTTGATTTTAATGTTGAAGAAATCGTTGCCTATTCATAGGCGTTTAATACTATGCGTTTCTTTGCTAAGGATAGTTTGCATGCAAGAGAGCATTTAGCGTTCTTCTGTGCCTATCAAAACATATTGATCATAGTTATTATGTGTAAAATAAAAAAAACACTTTGCTGTCACAAGTTTGACTTATGGTATCAATGTTTAAAAAACGTCGTTTTTAGCACGACCATTGTACTGACTCTAAATAATTCACCAAACGAGAATGGCATATTAGACAATAAATGTACCTACTTGATATATATTTACGCACATTTTATGTGCGTCATCTTTTGTTTAGAGTTAAGCGTATGGATGAAAGGGATCAGTTGTTGATTTAGTAGATTTTTTTATTGAAATTTGAATGAAAAACTGTGTTGTATAAAAAAGTAGAGTAAAATGGGGCAAGAGTACGCACTTAGTTGTGTACTTATTGTATCTCTTTAAAGAAAAAAGTATCGATCATAGTAATTAAACCAAATTAAAGTAAGGCTCTTTACCTTGATTGTAAGACGCAAAAAGTTTTGATAACGTTTGTAAACATTGATAAAAAATCACATTTTTCAAAAACTACCAAAGCGTACTCTTACCCCACGGGCGGGGCAAGAGTACGCATGAGGTGGGGCAAGAGTACGCATAAAATAAGCTCATTGTATTCCATTCTGGTCCGGTGTAAGTGAGGTCTTGAATCATTATAATCGTTTATTGAACAAAACAAAACCTTTATTTCACAAACAATAGTTAAAATAAAACAGCGAATTCATTAAAAACTGAAAATCATAAGGATCCTCTTATAAAATCAAATCGAAGAAAAAAAAACAAACAGAAGTAAAAGAGCTTTAAGCAGGCTTTGCCTTTCGTGGTCTCTTTGCTCCTTTTGGAGCCTCAGAGCCTCTAGGAGACTTTTCCTTCATTGTCGTGTTGGTTCCTTTTGCAGTGTCTGTCTCAGTTGCAAGTTTGCGTTGCGCCGGCGGTTTTGCCTTTTTCTGTTGAAGATTGGATTCCAATTTTTTCTTGGCGGGAGTGCTCGTGATTATTTCAGACTTTTGGCCTTTCTTCCGTCTTTGTTGAGGGTCCTTACGCTTCGGAAGTGGTCGAATCTCTGCAGGAGTCACATATGATCGTTTCGAAAGATTCAGTGGTTCTTCATAATCAATGGATTCCACTCGCCCTGAAATTGAAGGCAGTGGATCGGGAGCTTCATAACGCTTCGGTTCGACCTGCTGTTTCGGCAATAGGCTTTCAGCAATCCGGCGCTTCGATTCTCCGTCCTTCAACCGCTGCCTGGCGTTTTCCAGCATCTCCGGAGAGGAAATCTTGCGGCTGGTTTTCCTTTTGTACGTCCTGATTATTGGAAACATGATTATTCTTTGGGTTAGCTTTCCAAATGCTATCAAAAAGACGAAGGAAACCAACGCGTACTCTTGCCCCACCAAATCTGCGTACTCTGTGAAAAAAGCTAAAAGTGCTAAATATACCGATTTTATCCTGGCATGAGTGTTCCACAGATTAAATCTATATTCATTATGTGATCTTTATCACGAATGCAGATTTGATTAGCGAATTTCCACGCAGCGTAATAATGTTTCCAAATATGCATAAAATTACACTAAAATTGGAAAAACTAAAACTAACCTCATTTCTCCGACGTGCGCGAACCAAACTACAAACAGAAACACGTATGATCAGTTGACTTGATGACCTGTCAAACCGGTACAGTGTTGCTAGTTTCAGTGTTGTCGTTTACTGTAAAAGCCTAGTGCGTACTCTTTCCGCCTGCGTACACTTGCCCCAATTTACTCTATTGCTTCAATTTTTGTCTTTTTTATGCAGCGTTTTGAATACGTTGAACAAAAGAAAAAAAAACAGATTCAAAATTCCTTATTTAAGAACACTTGATTTATTCAATGTCAGCACTATCATTAGAAGCTTTCTCGCAGGCGTTTGATACTGAGCTTGCATATAATTTGCTTAGTAACAAAACTTCAATTTCTAAGCCATGGGTCTTGACTAGGATTGTTCGATCCTCGGAAAAAGATCGATCTCCAAGATCGATCCAGATGAACGGTTCTGGGATCGATTCATCTAAAAAATCGGAGCTTGAAGATCGATCTCCGATTAATCGATCTTTTCCGTTTGTAGCAAGAGGGAACTATTTTTTATTAAAAATACGCAACGCACATTTATGAATGGTGAACCGGAGCAAGTGTTTTAAAACAACACTTATCAAAATCCAAATATTTCGGATATTTGATATTTTTAAGTGATGTACTGACAAGAAATATTTAGAGCTTAAAAGAAATCATTTCTATATTTTAATGTTTATGAGAGAATCCCAAGTAACCAAAAGTTCCATAAAACAGTCTCGTAAAAGCTTACTCAGCCTTGCTCGAGCGCTGTATAGCATTTTATTCAGCTGAAAATTTAAGTTCTTATCCACACTTTTATGTTCTATAATCAAAGCTGAGTAGAAGGCTATTCAGGCTTTGCAGGAAACCATCAATAAAACAGAAAGGAAAAAAAAGGCATTCATGTATTTTTACTTCATTTGGAATCTACCATGTTCTCAAATCTGTGTAGGACTATTACATATCTCCTTTTTAAATGAATTTCATACTAACTTTAACAATGTGTATGCTTGTAGATTTGAACCTGGACCTTCGTGGTGAGAACTGAACACGCTACCTCTGTACCATGGGCAATGCTTATATTGAAGTGATTTTAAACATCAATTTAAAGTTGATTCATCACCTTCCAAAGTAGGCTAAATATAAAAAATGTAAACATTTGTATTCATTAATGATCAATCAATTTCTTCCAAACCAGACTCGCACCATTCGAAAACAAAGGTAAGTTTTTCAAAGTTTAGTTTTGTTTTTTGTGATGTGTGTGCCTTACTTTTTCTTTTAAATTCTAATTGAGAAAAAAAAACTCCAAGTGGTGAATCAACGAGTTCTTTTGATAAACATCCGACAATGAAGTGCTGCGGAATCTTCAACAAGAGAAAATGAAGGCCAAATTGAGCTAGTAAAAAAGTAAGATTTTTTGAAGAAGTTTTATTTTGTATTCCTTCACTAACGATAATTTTGTAAATTTTAGATTCTTGATGGGAGAAATCTATCGCAATTCTTCAAAATGTATCAGGAACAAAGATTTAAGGACGCATTATTTTCGGTTGCTCTTAGCGGAAACACAAATGCACGAAGAGATTGATGATTTAAGTGCTTCTGGTAGCAAGGAACTACCTTCGGTGCCAATTAGTGACGACCTTACTCTAGGTTCTGGGGGAGCCTCTCTGTTTCTACTGTGTCAGCTTTTCGTCCAAGGAGAAAATCAAAAACAGAATTGTACGCTTTTCACGGCAGAAAATTTTCGCATCAAATATTGGGAAAAATATTAATTTAATCAGCCCACATTTCCACAGTGTCCATCGATGAGTATTTAATATTTTAGTTGCTGTATGTTTCGTTGCGGTTGATGTGAGAGTTGCTTTCATCGAGTAGGAAAATAAGAAGAGTCGGAATCGTTGTGGAAAACGTGAAATCTTTGGAATGTAGTAAAATTGTGAATATAATTTAAATTTATAAGTGATGAATATTGCTGATGAATACACATATTCTAAATTATTTTTACTGTTTTATGTTCCTCCCTTCACCCATTTTTGTCATATTCACCATTGACAGAGAAAAAAAGCCTTGTTTTAGTGAAATATCTAGATAAACATGATTGATTGAACTGTTACTAGTTGAGAACGATTTTGAAAAACAATCCAAGCCATGTGAAAAAATCAAATGGAAAACTTTGACAAACCTCCATGAAGAAAATTAATTAAAATGAGGAAGCATAGCAATGTAAATGAGAAAATATGATTCGGTGTGAATATATACTATCATTGAAAACAATTTGAAAGCAAAATTTTAAAACAAAATTTGATTTTTTTGTTTGTTTGGCTCAAAAACTAAACTATGGATTATAATTGTTCAAAAACTATAGAATTTGTGGAAAGCTGGTGAAGAAACTTATTTTGGATTCTTTTCCAAACATCATTTTTGTTCAATCGCCGACGGAGACAGTAAAACAAACCATTCTTTTATTTTTTGTAAATAATTTATACGTTTGCATTGAAGTTCTTTAGAAGTTCCTCATGGAACCAAAACGTTCGTAACAAGTTCTGCATGGAACCTAAAAGTTCGTAAGAAGCTCTTCATGGAACCAAAAAATTATTAAGAAGTTCGTATCGAAGCACGATGGTCCAAATTGAATCCTGGATTTCTAAAGGTACTTGGAACGCACAAAAATGTTCTATGCTACTTTTTTAGACATTTTATGTTCGTTCAGAAGTCCGATTCAAGCACTTATATTCAATTCTCTCGAGGACCTTTTACTCAGCCAAATGTGAACTTTTAATGCACAAGATTAAGTATCTATGCGACTTTTGGTTACTTGGGAATCGAACAAAATATGCGAAAAAAAATAAAAAATCAAATTTGTTTATTTTTTTTGGAAAAATTAATTTTTAGAAAATTGCTGTTATTTTTTAAGATTAGCGAATTCTAGCAATTTTTTTAATCTTAATCAATCACAAACATCTTCCTGAGCCTAATTTACAAGGTTTGAAAACAATTTGCAAAATTGTATTGAAATGAATAAAAAATTTCTAAAATTATTTTTGAACTGATCATGAAGGCTTATTTAAAAAAAAAACGGCTCGACAAGGAATCAAACTCGAGTTTTTTTTCGTTATCTCTCCGACACTTTACCAATAAGTAAATCGTCAGATGTAAACTAATTCAGTTGACTTCATCAAATTAAATTCTCTGCTATATTCCATGGTAGAACGCTCATCGTGCCCTATTGATGGTGCTTATACTGCCCCTATAGTAACTTATTTTCAGATTCAGCACAAAATTTTAAAATGCATTTTTAAACGTGTATATCTTCTTTTTTCAAATTTCATACAGTTGGGAAATTAGCTTTTTTAGTGTCTAAACAAGAAGCAATGATGTAACTCACATGTAATAACTGTTTTCTATGGCTAAATAAGCTTCCTCCTTAAGGTGGCCATTATGCCCTTTTTTCCCTGAATGAGAAAAATAGATCGAAAGATCGAATCGAAAATAAACCGATCTAATCGATTTTTTCCTGGCCGAAGAATCGATCCAAAAAATCGAAAATCGGAGTTGAAAAGATCGATCTTCCAAGGATCGATCCAAGATCGACCAATCCTAGTCTTGACACCACTTATATGTACATTATTGTACATGCTTATATTTATTTCGCCTTTAGTTATGCAACTGAATAGTGCTGAATAATTTTTTAATACATTGGCACAAGATAGGCTGTCGTAATTCTACGTTAACATTACGGTCGTGTCTCATATACAACCTCTTAAACTTTTTTCTCCTTGGAGAGATTTCTTGAATCGACGAATCTTTTAATATTGTAACGGGTCAGAAAAAACAGAATTATTTAGCCGTTCGACAAAGATACACAGAAAAAAATAATGACTATTACGTGTCATGGAAAATGATTGCCTGTTAAAAAAATCGACCTGTAATTCATAATTAAAGTAATTTCAAATGAATTCATCTAAAAATAAATAAACAGACATTCAAAATTAAAGTAAACGTCATGTAACAAAAAGGAGCATGACATTGACAGTTATTTTACAGGTTCAAAACAAATTACGTGTCATAAAATTATACGGTGTTCAATAATTTTCAATAACACATAAGAAAATTCAAGTGCATTTGGCATCCCAGTTAGCTAAACCGTCAAAATCAGCACACGAGGATTTGTTTATGTTTTTAATTTTCTTTTGTTTCGGCTTCGGAGCGCGGTTGCTCCACTTGAAAATTCTTTGTACGAGGCCGTGGAGGCAGGGTCGGTGTATTTTCTGGACTACAAACATTTGCGGACTCGGGAAACCGTGCAGCAACATAAATCATCAGGTACAGCGCTTCCGTATCGGAGAAGGTTTCCGTTTATTGATGGTTTTGTTTAGTGACTGTTCCTGTCCCAGAAGCACCAGAAGCAGGTCCTGATAAGCGTCGACTAGGCGAAACAGAATGCGGTACCAAGGGTAAGTTCTTTGGATAATTTTTTTTATATCAGGAAACTAACTTCTTCATTCTATTCCGTTTGTTAGTTCCTACCACCGAAATCGATGTGTACCACCTTCCAACCAGTGGCGGTTGGGCAGCAGTGTCGAGACAATTTACTTCATTGAAGGACCGTTGCCTTAAAGCGATTGAAAAGGGACATCACATGACACAATTTCTGGATACTGCAATGCACTTGCTGCAGCGCTCAGTGGAGTTAGATACCCCCCGGTAAAAAACCGCTGATTACGAATTGAAAGCCATTAGCCTGAATTTCTTGACGAAAACAAACTTCCAAGGAATGAAATAGGGAAGCGGTCCAATTAATAATCAGAGGTAAGAATAAGAAGATTCTAATTAAATATTAAATTTTGGTCCAACTGCTATTGAATTCTACCTAGTTCAAAATGCCCCATCTTAAGTAGTTCTTAAAACATGCCTATATTATCATTATCAATTTCCAGACTGCAGTAATTAATAAGGTCCCAAGGAACTACCTTCAGATTACCGTATCCAATAACGAGGGCAGAATTGAATTGAATTTTCAAAGGGATCGATAATCTAAAATTATCCGAATGTGACGAAGCGCTGATGTATCAGGTAAGAAATCAGTTTTGATGACTAAAATTAAAATAAAATATTAATCTTTGCAGTTAACCTAAAATCACTGGACGGACACTCATTCAACTTTTGACGAAGGCAGCATATTTTCGTAACGATACTTGGCTTAGATTGCTGAGGTGAACGATGTGGTTCATATACTAACAGCGACTTCGGGTTCAGTCCGAAGACTTTCGCTTTAACCCTTCTCACAGTCGGAAGCGAGCCTGAAGGTGGATTCACCGGAGGAACATCTTCGTCGACACTGCAGTGTATCATAAAAAACTGGCAAAATATTTAAATGTTTCCATATAAAATTGTTAAATGTTAAAAAAAAGGGATAACCATATGATAAATTTTGGATTAGTGGCTATAACTTTTAGCATAGCTTAACTTAGCTTGATTAACTACTCACATCCACCTGTGTAGTGGGTATAACCTTTGATTTAAAAGTGTTTTATAACTGTGAAAAAGTTAGGAAAAGTTTATGTTATGGCTGAGTTTAGCATTATGTTGAATAAAATTATGGATCTCATTATTTTCTTTTATTTTCGCAACATAATTGTATTCGAAATTTAAATCATTTTCCAACAGAAATCAAACCTAGACATCAAAGTGGCATTAAATTTTACAGGCCTGTAACTTCAAAGCAGCCTGTAAAAAATCTGGTCACGTAAAATTAAGTGTCATGCGATTTTTTTTTTCGACCTGTAATATTACGGTAAATGTCCTGCTCCTTTTTGTTACAGGATATTTGCCGTAATTTTACAGCAAATAATTTTTGCTGTGTAGCACTTTTTTTTATTAATTCTGCTCAGGCTTTCTCTAAAAGTTTTTATTGACTTTTAAATTGCTTTTTTTTATTGCGAGCTATAAAAGTGCGCCGAGTGAGGGTCGATCATATTAAAAATTAAAATCTTAAATAAGCCATGAATTTTGGACTTTTGTTTAGATGCATGTGGTACCACTGAAATTTAACCACTTATTAAAAGTAGAAAACCGTTGAATAGAGCGTGAAACCGCGTGGGAATATGACAAATTGAAATTCAGTAGCCACTCTGAAAATTTATCTATGTGTCATAATGTGTCTATGTGATACAATCTGACCATTTAACATCATCTAACCATGTTGTAGTGAATAAGGCTAACGCAATGTAAGAAGAATTGAAATATTTGAAAGTTATTATTTAGATTACACGGTTCAGTTTTAGGAAAACAAAATATAATTTAGTTTAGTATAACAAACGCTTCGCTCAAATATCCATTTGAAAATCTATGAGGGCTGTCCCAACGGTAGATGTAAAACACGGTTTTCGACCACGCTAAAACATTTCGGCTGGCACCGGTGGCGTATATTGCTGTTTTAGCACAGTTATCGATTTCAAAATTCCCAACAGTTATACGCCTTTGTTCCAAATTCATGCAAATTTGGAACAGGATTTCAAAATATACGACAGAGCGATTTAGTTCACGGTGAGAAAATTTTAGCCAACATTGATTTCTTTCACACATGTTTGGGTAACATTGGGTGTGATAATAGTTTCTTTTTGAGATATTATTTAAATGTTTTTTTCGCTTCAACCACCCTATACGTAACATAAATTGAGAATAAATGTTAATAAAAATAAATGTTAATAATATCAAGTGTAAATAATAGATGTAACATTATTCTCGATTTAATATAATTAAATAAAAAGCTTTTCATTTGGGCTCGACGAATTAGTGAATTCAGTCAGCGTTCTAAAATTTGAAAAAAATAAACGAAAAGAAAATTTTAATACTTTTTCGATGAGGTAAATAAAATATTTAATTGTTTATGTTTATTGTTTGTTCTATAATTTTTGTTTTATTCGAGATATTGAGAGATTTTTAGTTTCGTATAGATTGCTCGGAGTTTTCGCCAATGGCAGCATATTTTTCTGTATCCATACATAAATTTACAAAGTGAAACAAGTTTTTGTCAAACAAAAATGTCGACAAATCAAACGAAAATTTCCTTTGACTTTGGGATAAACATTTCTCGTTTCTTTTATCAATGTCAGCAATAACTTGAAAAAAAAATTGCTTTTTCATTTCATTTTAACAAAACCTTATTCCATTGATTCAAAGCAATTTGATTGAATTAATTGAAAAATTGTTTCAATTGACCTTTTTTTTCTCGTTGTGTAGTCATTTTTGCTTTTAAATTAATGAAATCCTGGTAGAACAGTTAAAATCATTGTTCTGTCAAAAAGAATATTCGTAGAATTAATTTTAAGACAATCAACCGTGAAACTCAAAACTTATGCAATTTTTCCAATAAAATGGGTTTTTTCTTCTCAATTATTCAGTGTCTGCAATGAAAGTGTTCCCGTTTTAAATTTGCTCCTACACCGGTGGGGAGTGGGTGTTTTAGCCGATTCTAAAATTTCAAATTTTGCTAAAACTGGTATACTTAAAACCAATATTTACGCCTGAACCGTTGCAGGTGCTCTAGAGTTTTGAGATACGAAACATGCATGATCTATTCTGTTCATGCTGATAGACAAGATTTAAGAAAGGAGAATGTAGGTATTTGTAACCGAAAACTTCGGAACAGAGAGAGAACGAGAGAAAGAAAAGGAAAAAGTGGGTTGAGTGAGAGAGTTTGAAAAACGAGAAGACATTCTACTAGCGAATTTTGACGATGACGCACGCATTTCTGGTACGGTACGCGAAACAAGTGACGCTATCTGAACGCGGGATACGACACATGTGACATAATCCGATCATGCAACATAATCTGAACCATGCAACATAAACTGACAATGAAACATGATCCAATTATGCAATATAATCTGACCATGCAACATATTCTGACCATGTTACACAAATTATTTTAATAAACGACGTAATCTGACCATGCAACAAAATCTGAGTTTGCGACATAATCCGATCATATGACAATATCTGGCCATGCGACATAATCTTACCCTGCAACATCCCAATAACATGCGACGATCCAACATCTAGGGAAGTACCTAAGTACAATTCCACTGCTGAACCTGCGTTGAAAAATTTACTTTCTTGATACCTTTTTGTAAACATCTTTTTGAATGGGGTCCAAACGACATCTTTCAGAGGGAACCGTCTGGTGGAAATGTACAGCCACTTTGTTTATCGGTTCTTATCTTTTCATAGATCGTTCATTCGTAGATCAAAATCCTGTAAGTCATTCGGTTAAAAACCACCGGAAGTATGTAAAGTGTTTGCTAAAAACGTCAAGAATTTGCCTGGCGTTGAATGAGCAGGACAAAAGTTTCCTCATTATTGATGCAGTATATCTTTCTTCTTCGGGTGGAAGTTGAGTGTTAATTGAAGCGACAACGGGTTAATTTGTTCTTTCTTCCGAATCGTGAAAACATTTGTGAAAACATCCCGCATTTTTTGGCTATATAGAACTTGCTATCGTCGCTACTATCAACGCAACAAAACAACATGGTAAGTTTTTTTTTCTCAAATCTATTTCCACCTAATTATTCTCATTTTTTTTACATATGGTGAAGTTATCTTATTTTGATCGTCGCTGGAATATATTCTTATTTTAGTTTTTGGAACTGTAGGGAATAAAGTTAGAATAAATATCGCTGGTAGAATAAACGGAAGTTGACAGCTTAAAAAATGATGATACTTAGGGAATAAGAGAAACATGATCAAAAAATAATCCAGGACTATGAATTCAAAATGTTTATGGTTACCCTAGACGATAACGAAAAAGTGTGCATCAATCGACTCTCAGATTGACAGAACTTGTCGTTAAAATGCGTTAAACGGAGAAAAATCTTGCGTAGCAATAAGGGAGAGTACGAGAGAAAAGAACACAGGGGAAGAAGAAATAACGAGTCAATTTACAGACTACACGGAAAAAAATGATTGGTTATCCCAAAGACGTTGTCTTGATAATTTTACCATTTCAGCGCTATAGTATTTTCAACCACGAAAAGTATAACATCGATTTTGTAAAAGTGCGCATGAAACATTATTGAAATTACTATGTACTTGGTAATTTTCGATAACTTCCAATGTTTGTGGTCGGAAATACTATGGTCATGATAATTTCATCATAATTTCTTTTACAACTGGCGTCCGCATAGTAATTTAGACATTGTGGCACCAATTCATATCAACAAAATACTACGCAGTTCATCGGGAGAACACACTAACATTGACCGACGTGTGTCGGAAGTGTGAATTTTAATGTTTTTAATTATGTAGAAATGCATGCATGGAAATAAACAAACAAACATACATAGTTGTTTTACTATTTAAATCAAGCTCCTCGCTCCTCCTAATATTTATCATAACACATACTAGTTTCATCATGAAACATATCGATTTTACTAGGCACGAAGTAAAACAATGCATCATTTCATTGACAATTTTACTAAAACGCAGTCGAATTTACTATGCGCAGCCAAATTGAACACATAGTAAAATTGCTATGCGTAAGGTATTATAAACAACAAAACATATTTGACTCAAAAATATGGTTGCCTGTTGTTCATTTAAACCACGGATTTAGTAATTCTACTATGCTTTTTTTTTGTGTGTATGAAGTTTCTCTCTTGTAAGGGCATCCGCAGCAATCGCGAGCAAAGTGAAAATGCTCACGAGTTTAATCACTTCCATACCGCACCGGGGGTTAGTATGAAGGTGAGCAAAATAGGGCCGTTGCCGTCGGGACCGACAAAATCACCAAATTTGCTCACTAGAAAGGGGCGAGATCAAACATGCACTGAAAAAATTCTACCGTTTTAAGCAGAATTAAACAAACGAACGGAAAGCGGAAACTTTTTTTATTGCGCAAAAACTCATTCCATGAAATATTTCCGAAAAGCCCTTCAAGTTCGACGATTGCTTTCTGAATTTTTTTTTAAAAGACATACACCGTCTTAGCCGATTTAGGCTCACAGACTGAATGAACGTGGACAACATTTTACTGACTCCCACAACCTTGAGTGAATCTTCGAGGATTTTTCTCGGAGTAATAATAATCGAGACCAGTGCGCTGTGCAAGATTTTTGTATCCAACCGTATGGGTGGCATTCCATTACTGTCCCTACAGAATTCGGCTTTCGAAACGAGGACTTTTAGGACGTTTAGGACTTTTTTCTACCTTTGAATTTTGATAACATTTTTTCCTTGCTCACTCAATTTCAGATAAACAAACTCGAAGCATCGTATTTTATGACCAAAAACGTGTACGTGTACCAATGTACGTTTCGGTGGTCGAGTGGTTAGCGTGGTAAGACGGTAATCGCTAGCCCACTGATGGCATGGGTTCGATTCCCATCTCGGTACTGGGTGTTAAATGTTAATCTTAAGTTGTCCACGTCATTTATTCAGTCTGTAAAGCCTAAATCGGCTAAGACGGTGTATGTCTTTTTAAAATGATCATGTAACTAATGCCATATTCGTTTTCATCCTGGTGGTGCACCGGTTGTGCACCAAGTGCTGTCAAAGCGTTTTTTTATATGAAGATGACAGCAGTTGGTGCACAACCGTCTTTCCACCAGATGAAAACGAATACGGCATAAGAAGAGCCGTTTGGTGGACGACTCCGACGGTCCGTATTAATTTAGGATTAAAATTTTCTTCAAAAAATTTCTCAGTGCAATGCTAAATTTAAAAATAATTATGCTACCGCCCGGTGCGCGAAAGAGTGTGTATCCCAAAACCGGTCCGCTGAAATGAGCAAAACCGGGCCGCGTATACTCACTTATTGGTGCGTTTGCTCTAAGTGTATGGAATTTGTACTCTCTTGAAACAGGAAGATGAAGGATCATGTTAGTCAATTGCAACATAAAATATAAGACCTGTCATGTGATGTGGCTTGTGACATACATCTTTCGGGAAATGCGGGAAAAAGTCCAGATTCAAAATCCATCGGGAAAATTCGAGGAAAAGTCGTAAATTCCATCTAAAAATCGGTAATTTTTTGGCTCAGCTGCTCAGTGAATATATTTCAGTGCCTCTAATACTCATTTATTTCAATACCAATATAAATAACCCGAGTAGACTTTGATGCCTAAATCGATAGAAAACAGCAACCAAAAAATCTATCAAATAGGTTTTATTGAAGCATTGTAATATATAGGTTTTACACCTTTGAAGGGGTCTAATTAGACTTACAGGCTAAACTCTCTTCTCAGGGGCACCTACGCCTGATTTGGGGCTTTTTTGTTGGCCTGGAGGCGTTTGGGGACGGGCGATATTAGCAGCTGGGAACCGGTATACCTCTTAGGACACTGAGGTGTTTCTTTAGTGGTTCTCTGGTGAATATTCTTCTCGAATCACACTGGGTCGCACGATTGGGTCTTCAGACACTACACGTGCCCTCTATAGCCATAATATTTCATGGGTTGAGCTTCCTTTGGTGCTCGAGAAACCTCGACCGAACCGAGTTTTGCCACGACGGGTTCACGGTGCCACCGTATGGGCGAATTCCGGAGTTATCGCGCCACGTTTTTTGGATTTCGGAGTTCGGCAGGCAAGAGACTGAGACACGGTTTTCTCTCCCCTTTCCGGGGTTTTTCTTTTGTTTGGAGCTCGCAAACTTCATTCGAGACGCAAACTCCGAGATGTTGTGGAGTGCGTTTTCTCAAACAGTGGTTACCAAGCGTCGTTAACCGCCCCATTTTTAACCCCCAGCCCATCTTCGTTCTTATTTATTTCGTTTAAATTAATGGGACATATTAACATGTTACAGCATCAATATATCGAAATTTGATTCCAAGTCAATACCTAAATAAGGCATTGAGACCAAAATGAAAGCACTGTTTGGTTTTGATTTTCCTAAGATAACAAAACTAGGCATCATTAAGGTTTCATTTATAACGGTAGAGCAGAAAAGTGATATCAAAATAATAACATGTTTTGGTTTTCATTTTCCTGTGCAAAAATTCAGATTTATATAGGCGCTTAAAATTAAATCGAGCTGAACACAAACAGCAAGTTTGTTCGTATCCGGATTAGTGCGCGCATTTTGAGTGTTAATTTTCCAGTGATAGCAAAAATAGGTATCATTGAGGTATCTGCTTTGCTAGCAAAATGTGGTATAATTTGTTTTGGATTAAGGTGGTCCAATAGTAAAATGTTGCTCTCGGTGCGCATACACGAAACCACATATTGAAGTGTTGTAAATCATTCAGAACTATTCTATTGCGTTAAAAATTCAATTTGTATTTTGCAAAATATTTCGTTTATTTTTATATAAAAACATGCAATTTTTTTAAAGTTTCTTTTTTTGCATAAATTGCAATTGGGCCCGAAAAAATATCAATTTCTTTTTTTTGTTACCCCCCGCCCATCAAAATTTCCAAAAAACCTGAAGGGGGGAATAAATTTAGTTTGAAATATTTTATGGAAATTTCGAAATATTCATCAAATATCCGAAAGAGACCAAGAGCAAAACAAATTGTGGAAGATGAGAGTTTATCACCTTTTGTATTCATGATTTTATTGAATTTTTCGATAAAAAATGACTTGATTTATAGGTTTTGTGCAATGATATAGTACTCAACCAGCATCCATGCAATTTACTCCAATTTATAGTATAGACCATTATTTTTTATTATCCCCCTTATTAAATTATAAGAAGGGGGGAGGGTGTACTTCGTCACGATGTTACAACTTCGAGAGCAAAAAAAGGCTTGAGAATTGTTTCGGCCTTATAAAACTAAAAAAATAAAAAATAAATTTTTTCTTACACTATTTAGAGAATAAAGATTCATAATTTTTAGAACAATTTTTCTTTACACTTTTGAATCAATACAGGCATCAGTATCGCAAATTTTGGTAAAACCCGAATATTAATTCAATTTTGAACTCAAAATGTCTTTTTTCAACCATTGCTACTGTTATCACAAAATATCGTTTTTAACGAAGAATAAAACACGATTCTCCAAATTTAATGCTTACAGTAAAACATTCTTACAATAAAAATAAAACAACAATGTAGAGTATTAATCTTTTTTTTTTAGCGTGTATCAATTCCTGATGCAGTGCATTCTTAATTTTATTTGAAAAACATAACTGATAATAAGTTGATAATTTTTTAAATAGGGTATTATTTCAATGCCATTTAAGTATGTAGGTACGAACACGCTAAACTCTTCACTGGATCATCCGATTTGCATGCGATTTTTCTGTTGCGCTCGTCTTCACGTCTTTACCAAATCATTTTTGAGGAGTTTTGATAACACCAATAGAAAGTCATATAACTAATGAAAAATCACCTTTATTTATTTTTGGTTGATTTTTAGAAGATGTTGGGAATTTATCCAGTTTGTTTGAGAATTGAATGTTATCAATTTTGGGATACCAAGTAAAATGCATCTGTATCATAAGAACGGATGGAGGATCAGGAAACATTGAAAAATGCACACTACCTTTTATGCTCTGTAGTTAAAAGGAACTTTTCCAAAGTTTAGCTATATAGGACTTTGACTTGATATTAGATCCAACTCTCAGTCAAAAGTCAAAAGTCAGAAAAAAGGATCGTTATAAAAAATATCATCCAACTTGAAAGAATATAAAAAATAAACATTTAAGTAAAAGCATGCCACATAAAATTTCGAAACATTTAAGTATAGAGAAAAATCTGAACCAATACACAAAAATACAAAAAAAGTTGCGTACCAGATATCAGATCAAAAAAACAATCTTTCAAGCACAAGTGAGTTTAAGAATATAAAAACTTGAACTCGACAAACAAAAATAAAATCAAGATCAAAGAAAATCAGCTTTTAAATTTACGTTCAAATATAACTGAAAATCCAGATTCATGAAGCCAAATTCAGAATATAGATATAAATTAACAATAAAATTCAGAATTAAATTTAACTGTTTGGATTATAGTTTCTTATCTTATTATCATAAACTTAAACTTTAAATAATTTTTGATTATTTTGAATTTGTATTCCAAATACTCAAAATAGATTTGCCTTCATTTTTAATTTTCTAATTTATAGTGCAATTTGCCAATCCCTAACTGAAAATTTTAAAAAGATAATGATGTCACAAATTTTAAAGACATTTTCAAACATTATATTGATTAGAATAGTGTTGCTGTGAAATGAGATGGATAGTGACTTTTCCTGAATTGTTAAATATTTGTCAAACTGTGCTCTGTCAATTCACAATAAGATTCAATTAGTGTATTTAGTACAAAGTCCGAAAAAACGCCATTCTGGCGATCATGTATTTAAATACAGAGATAAACACAAATCGAAAAAAAACTCAGTTTATGACGACTCCAGCAAAAAAGATCCATTTTCTGTTCAAATCAATCTTCAGCAATTTTAAAATACTTGATCAGATAGGAGCTTTTGAATAGAAATGATGGCTAAACTAAATTGAAACTTGATAGATTAAGCGGTGAAAGTTTCCGAAATATCGATATTATTTATCGGTTGTTCGGTAATTATTATAAACATTTCGGTAAAATCTACCAATTGTTCACCGAATATTTCCGAACTTTTACAGCGTTCCGGTGAAAAAAAAACGGTATTTCGATTTACAGTTATCTCGGTAATAATTGCAGGTTTTTTGGTAAAAATAACAAATTTGTCGGTAATAATATAAAGTATTTTGGTAAACTTTGATGAACGGATGAACGTTTCCGGTCTGTCGCTAATAAAGGGTGATACGGTCAAAATTTGGTCAATATCAACTTGTCGTATTTCTTTCAATTTTGCATTTAAAAAACCTGAACAGCCCTCAAAGTTGCCAAATCAACCGTTACAAATGTAATTAAAGTGTTTGGGGAACGTTTGTCGACAGCCAGGAGATCTGGATCGGGGGGAAATCGAAAACCGGAAGCCGCTGAGACGACAAAGTGAGTGGCCGGTAGTTTCAAGTGAAACCCTAACCTCTCTCTCCGAGATGCCGCAAATAACCTGGGTGTATCGTCTACAACCGTGCATCGAGCCGAAAAACGAGCCGGACTATCGACTTACAAGAAGGTAGTGACTCCAAATCGCAATGATAAACAAAATACGACGGCCAAAGCGCGATTCCGGAGGCTGTACACGACGATGCTGATGACTGACGAAGTTTGACTGCGTGGTAATGGACGACGAAACCTACGTCAAAGCCGACTACAAGCAGCTTCCGGGACAGGAGTCAACCAAGAAATTTACGTGAAAAAGTGTTTGAACAAACGTCTGCAGATGGTTCCCAAGGACAAGAACCCTCCCAACACGCCAGAGCTCCGCCCAATTGAGAAATATTGGGCTATTGTCAAGCGGAACCTAAAGAAGACCCAAAAAACTGCTAAGGACGAGCAGCAGTTCAAGGCAAACTGGCTTTCTGCGGCAAAGAAGGTGGACAAGGTGGCTGTACAAAATCTGATGGCAGGGGTTAAGCGTAAGGCCCAGTAATTCGGATTTGGAAAAGCGGAAGCCTGACTGAATATTTTTCCTGCATTTTATACTAATTAAACTTGAAAAAGAAATTTAATTTGATTTTTTAAATAAACGATTTCACCGATTTACACGCATCACCCTTTAAATACGGGTATTTCAGTATGCATTACCGCGTTGGTCGGTAATACGTCGATAACTGTCAATAGTTTGACAGATAATTTCAGCTGAGTTTCGGTAAATTTTCACCGAAAAGGGTCCGTAATATTTGACAAGTGTCTGTTCTCTGCCATAAAAATAAAATTACCGAATGGATTACTGAGTCCAACATATAAGGATCTTGGTTAAAAAAAAATCGAATCCGGTAATTTTTGTTCACTGTGTAAATATAGTTCGTATCAATTCTTCTCAAAAGAAAAGTTTCATTATTTTGATTTTTTTACATGAATTTAAAAAAAATTATACTGCTGAAAACGGTTTTTTTTTTGGGATTTTAAATTGAAAACAGTGATCTTAACTGCTGAATACTCAAAAAAAAATGTGTTTCACAAAATCCCCATTTTTGCAGCTCGTTCTAGCATAGAAGTTTCAGTTTAGAAGAAATTTGTGGTGCCGCCACATTATTTTAAACTGCTGGCCAGCGAAAATTTCCATTAAAGTTTTCGTTCCCTCTTCTCGAGGCGGCACATAGTTTCTATGTTGCTGCGATAAGATTGCTGCGCGCTGCTGTCTTGTCGTTTCCCTTTTCGAGTGGGGACATTCTGCCGAAAGAACACGGACCAGACAGCGCAATGCTGTGAGTTACCGGAATGCGTTGGAATTCTTTTTTTTTTTTTGTTCTGTTCTGTTGCCGCGACTTCTTGTTGCTTTTAGCAGTTCAGGCTTTATCGCGGGTGTTGTTCTGTTTAATTGGTGTCAGCAAGATGTCGAGCGGCGCAATTAGGTGGTCCCCCTGCTTTTAATTGGTTGTTGTTATGGCTGTCACTGCTTGTCGTGTGACTTTTGGCCGGGAGGGGAGATGCTTGAAATTTTAGTATTATATTGAAAAAAAAACTTAAGAGGATCAGAACTGATGCTTGAAGCAAGCCGAATGCACTTGTCAGCAACTGTGGTGAAAGTCTCGTGAAATATAAAACCAAATTACCGCCCTCTGCCTTAAAACACGCGAAATATTTCGGGAACATCACTGTTCCCTCGTGTCGGTGGCATACATGCGTGCAATAATTTCGTGCATTGTTACGTTTTGGAAAATTAAAATTCTTCTCTCGAATAGTTACGGCTAGTCGATGTATAGTGGGAGAAATGAAACTTGGCAGCATTCCTTGCTGAATAACGGTTTGAAAATAACCAATTTTACGACTTCTCTGGGGTTATCAATAACGGTTGAAAAATGAACCCCGGAAAAGTCATATTATGGGTTCTCGTGGGGAAGTCATAAAATAACAAAACCAAGGAAAAAATCGGTTCATTTTTCCTGATGGGGAGAGAGTCCACTGCGAACATTTATAGTTGATCTATTGTGGTTTTACTCCGCGTAACTTTTTAACTTTGTTATGCTACTGGACACCCCTGCATTGTTGATTGAAATGCCAGTTGTTTACCGGTAGCACTAAGAGCACACACATATCTAGGTAGGAACTCTTAGTGCAATCTAAGTTCCCTTGAAAAGAACCATTTACGTTAGTGCCAATCGAAACAAACATAGCGGTTGTTGATGAAAGGAATAAATACTCTGTTAATTTAAATTGCTTGGGAATAAACTCATAAAATCAATCATATAATTGAAGTTGAACTTTTTACATTTATAGTTGAATGCTAAAATTCAATCAGACAGTTTTAGTCTCATCTGTCATATTTATAGTTGAATAAATTATATTATCATAGATGATGGCGTAGAGTCAGTCAGCAGTTTATAGTTGAATCTATTATTTTCATAGTTGATTCCGTAAGATCAATCAGCAGTTTGTAGTTCATTCAAATGTATTTCTAGATGAAAAAATCAAATACACCTCGATGATTGGTGTAACAAACCGAAATAATACGAACAACTGTCGTGTTTTTCTCGGTGTACTCACACATTGCCGTCGTCGCTTTCTCTGAACCAACTCAGTTTTTCAGAGTAAAGGCTGCAGCAAGATTGATCGAAATCCGGACTCACGGCAACTTATTTCAATTCTGGTGCTTGAGCGGCACCAGACAGAATAATTCCGATGAAAAAGCAACTGTTTTGAAGATAAAAAAATTAAAAGGTTAAAAAACTGTGTGGTTCAAATGATCGTAAATTGAATAAATGTAAGATTCAGGAAAATACAAGGTTATAGTTTTTTTTTATTATTCTTTTCTACATATCTAACTACAATCTTAAAGATATAACAGGGTTTTACTATTCCTACGTGTAAAATGCGGTAAGTTTTTTGACAAAAGTGAGTTTATTCCAATATACTTGCAAAATTTTGAATTATGAATTGAAAAACAATCGGGAAAATTGGGAGAAATCGATAATATGATTTTTTAACAAACAGTTCAAAGTTACTCTAGCGTCGGTGGCTACGGAAATTCTCATGATGAGGTCCAAAAATTGTTTATAAGGTTTGCTGTACAAAACAAAAGTTAGGGTACGATTATTTTTTTCAGGGACCAGACGGGAGTGCAAAGACAATTGATAAGAAAATAAAGGTTCTTCGGGTAGACCAGCAGCAGTGAAGATATTGCACAATCATGAGGGTTTGTCCAGAAATCTTTTGAAATAGCGAAAACGAAATAATTTCGACACAACTGCGTCGACTGGAGACGGCGAAGAGATGTGCTCCTAGAAACCACCATAAGCTCAAATCCTCCCAAACTAAGGATGTATAAAGAAGACTGAACTCCGCTTATAAAAAAGCCAGTAAGCAAACATATTATTATATTTGCAATAAGCGTTGTTACCAAAATTATATTTTTCGAGTACAACGTAACCTCAAGTCCAACCCAAAATCGTTCTGAAAGCATGTCAAAATTCAGCGGAATGAACCTGGTATTCCAACTCAAATATTCCAGATGGCCTGTTTTACTGTGCCTGTTTTACTGACTCCTGTGAAACTCATCTTTCAGTAAATTTTAAGTTTAATACAATGTTCCACAAAGTTGTTTGTCTTACTAAAATACACCACTTTGTTGAACATTTCAAGTTTGTAAAATGTGATACTGCAGAGCTATGTTAAAAAGATTACCGAAAATAGGGCTTTTTCACGCCTTATTTTACAAACACCGGGCAGCATCGGGCAGCCCGCTTTAGATGCAAAATAAAGTCGAAGATTTCGTCTACAAGATGCAGGTACAATCGTCAGTATCCACGTGTATCCAAACGAGATACATCAATTTTACTTTTCCATGTTTGCATTAAAAACAACGATTTCTATGAAAGCACATACAGCGCATTCTACTAGGTACGTCTGTTTTCTTCTAGCTTTTCCCTGCGCGATGTCAGAAGCAATGGTTTGGAAGCGCATTTGTATTATTAGTACAGGTTATTGTGTGTTCAATTGAAATAGATATCCTCTACAAGCTGGAGATGCTAATAATACAAATGCGCTTCCAAACCTTTGCTTCTGACATCGCGCAGGGAAAAGCTAGAAGAAAACACACGTACCTAGTAGAATGCACTGTATGTGCTTTCATAGAAATCGTTGTTTTTAATGCAAACATGGAAAAGTAAAATTGATGTATCTCGTTTGGATACACGTGGATACTGACGATTGTACCTGCATCTTGTAGACGAAATCTTCGACTTTATTTTGCATCTAAAGCGAGCTGCCCGATGTTGCCCGGTGTTTGTAAAATAAGGCGTGAAAAAGCCCTATTTTCGGTAATCTTTTTAACATAGCTCTGCAGTATCACATTTTACAAACTTGAAATGTTCAACAAAGTGGTGTATTTTAGTAAGACAAACAACTTTGTGGAACATTGTATTAAACTTAAAATTTACTGAAAAAAGTTATTATTAAAAAACTGATTTTTAGAGGTTAAGTTTCTTATTTGGCCGATATCTCGGATAATAATTATTTTAGAAACTTGGCATCTCAGACAAAGTTGTAGAAAATTTGATTTTAACAAGTTTGTCGAAGACATCAAAGAGCTAAAACCTATAACAGAGAAGTTAGAAGTTTTATCTCACTTGTAGGGGGATTAATCAGAAAAATAATAGTTTTTTATTATAGAGCTGATTTTACTGACAAACTTCTCCGAAGACATCAATATGCTCAAATGTGACCTAAAAAAGTTATAAGCAACGATCACGTTTTTCGCATTTTGGACCACTGTGCAATGGGGCCGTTGGCTTCAGCTAAATTTATGGCGACCGTCCGTTACGTGTTTTGCTGGGCACCCGACACCTTTGCCTTATCTCGAGGCTGTGCAGATTTCTTTCTCCTTCTTTTCCTTTTTGCCCTTCGATACCAAAGTCTTCAGCAATCTACGGCAAAATGCTGGGTTTTGAGAGGATAATTCTCGAAGGACAAGTATTGTTTTACCTGAGCTTTGGTTGTATGTTCTTCCGGCTTATCTGGCAATGGTAGACTCGGATTCCGTCTTAGCAGCAGCAATTCCAAGTCCTCCACAGCTTTCTACTGGAATCGGTGACGACGGATTACTGCTACCTTCGCTACCTTGCTCGGTTCCCGTTTCTGCTGACCCAACTCGGGGAGCACTTATTTATCCGCTGCCTTATTGACGAACGATACGGATATATCCTCCTTCAATTCTGGCAGCGACTCTGGGATGCGAGCAAATGGCGGAATTTCAGCAATAAATGCTTTCACTGCGATGACGAATGGAAACCCAAGTTTTCTTCTTCAGTTGCTGTTGTTTTGATTTGTTGATTGTTGTTTCCGTTGTTTTCCCATGCGTGCGTTTGACATATACACTCTAAGTTTTAAACACTCAATCTTTGGTAGGTTTTTGACTCACTCACTACACGCTCAAAACAAAATAGTTAGATAAACTTAATTATAATGCTACACCAGGCTTCGGACGACTCCTGAGGCGTCACTCCAACCCCCTGGCAACTTGACGTTTCCCATACTAATCGCGTGTGCCAGTTTTTCTGGTTCTCTGGTTCTGTCAAAATCTCATTTTCACTCAACAAACATATCGAAAGGGTGGATAATGAAATGTTCGACAAATTAAGGTTTCAAACATATTTTTTATTGAAAAAAAAAGTTTTTAAAAACACTGATTAAGAATCACCTATTAAGCGGAAAATGAGTTGATGTTTAAAGAAAATCACGATAATATGGTCAAAAAAGTCAGCGTGGTAAATGGCTTTTATTTATGAAATACACAAGCAAATTTTAATTCAAAAATCTTGTAAATGGTTTATTGCATGGTAAATTTTAAAAACAACATTTTATTCATTTCTAAACAATATTAACTTTGTTAGTTTTTTTCGAAGAGATTCTTTAGAATCATTAAGTTGCTTAGCGAAGGACTCCATCCGAAACACAATCAACACATAATTTCAACAACAAGTTTCGATGGTTAACTAAAGCATCTTGATCCAAAATGTGTTCAGCTAATCCTCTAAAAACATCCCGTGCATCATTTGAAACCTCTGTCAGAGTTCGATTCATTATGATATCATAATATAGTATACTAAGTTTATACTTTGATGATTTTGTTCTACAATTTTTACCTCCAACTCGGTTATTCTGTAGACCTTAAACACATCGGCATTAACTTCTAATCTGCAAATAAAACTATTGAAAAGTTCATTTCTGCAATCTTCACATTTGATGCTACTTACTATTTTTTTTTAATTAAACTTTCCGAAATTTTATCTGTACGTCACTTGTGCAAATGCAAAGCCATCACCTCAACTCGTTTCCGCTTTCATTCTCAGTGTTTACTATCTCAACATATTTGTAAAACTAATATTTCATAACATTCAGCTGGATAAAATTTTACCGTAATAAACTTAAGGAAATAGCGGAACTATTTCAAACCACGTTATGTTTAACGAAATAAACTCATAACTCTATCTGGTGACGCCTTGTAACAAAAACACAACGGATTCGCAAGGAATATTGAAAAATATTCCTTAAAATATTCCTTGACGGATTCGGATGAAAGATGGCCATTTTGTAATCTTTGCTATAAACAGAAATGTTATTAAGTTGGAACCGAGAATGGAACACAAATAGATTGAAATAAAATTACTTATTTCATTGACAACTATTATAAAATTTAATTATAAAGTTATTTATTTTTCTTTTTTGCATCACTTTTGATTATGTGCCCTTTTAAAATGGTATTTCGTCAGTTGAATTGCATCCACGGATGCCGAAACAAAATCAAGTGGTTTCAATGGAAAATGAACGTTGCCGCTGCTAGGGACGACCCAGGATGCATGTAAACAAACGCGACTAGTGCGACATCTACCATTTTGAAGACGGCACAGCAAACTCGACTAAACTGTCAAGTTGCCAGGGGGTTGCGTCACTCATAAGTGCAAGAGCAAAGCTTCACAAAGAGGAGTGGAACCCACGCTCTTGTGAGCGCTAAACCGCACTCACTCCGCTCTTGCTTCCCGAAAACTAGATTTTCAACACACACTTACCTGAGTGATGTGTGCTCCGTCAGTTTAGCTCTTAGAGCGTGCTCTTAGGGAAATGAAGTGTGTTTTTTAGGAAACCGTCCTTCCCATCATGTGCAAAGCAAAAAAAGACGTTCATTAACCGATTTCCTCAGGCAACGCTTTGAGAGCAAAGCGCGCAAGCGCTTGGCGCCGAGGTTCAAATTCCAATGGTTTAATGAAATTTATGTAATGTAAAGTTATCGTTTACATCTAGTCAATTACATATATCTACATTATTATGGCAATAGATGAATGGTGAAAATATCATTATCGAATTAACAAAAAACTTGTACGTACATTTTGATGACTGTTTGATGTCACGTGACTTAGAAATTGCATAAAACGACTGGCACTGCCAGTTTTTCAGATCTCTGGGGGATTCATTTTTAAGACTTTCACAACTCGCATCATTCATGCAACTTTAGTTCGAACGACAAATAACACGAGTTTCAAGCAAAACGGGAAATTGGCCAAAAAGATAAGAATAACTATTTTCCGAATAACAAAATGAGTAACATTTTAAAAATGAATAAGACTTACAAAAGTTACGAAATGCCTTAAGTTTGCATTTTTTATATTCGTCATTTCTGTAGTTTTTACTTTAAAATCATTAATGAAGTTTTGCATTTTTTTTTACAATTTTGTTATAAACTTTGTGTTTTCTATCCATCTTATTTTATTTATGGTAAATTCAGGATAAAATTTATAAAACTTGGGAAATTTTTGAGAAAGTTTTTAAAAAAATTAGCATGGATCTACATTAGACTTAGTCTATTTCAAGTCATTTTC